>NC_137457.1:205988759-206056259 GCF_964235325.1 Thermobia domestica
TCGTTTGTATTAAGTCGATATCTGGAACAAATACAAAATGGCGGACACGTTCATGCTCGTTGTGTGTGGTTACATAATCGCCAGGCACAGATACTGGCCAACAGTGACGTTCTGAGTATTAAGTGTAGCGAATTTGTACTCAAATGTTCTAGAAAGACTTCCGGAATCTCAGTAGAGCACAACAGATGAAGCAGGGTAGTTCACATGTTTAGTAACACGTAACGAAAAATGCCCAGAAATGCCCTCATACTCAGTAAAGGTGAGTTCAAAGCGTTGGAAGTGTAACGAATAGCATCAAGAACATGAAGGCCATTGGCAATTCACCAATAATATTCATGGCAATTCATCAATCCGATGCAATATGATCTGAACGGTTTCATGCCAATAAGGATGCAACAACTGAGGCCAAGTTGAAATTGTACAAGGGGAGTCACTAAGAAACTGGGTAAACTCAAAGAATGTCAGTAGTGGGATCGCATGATCGATATTGAAATGTGGCCAATGTGTGTGTTGGTATCAACGTGTTGCTAATGGACAACAGAAACATTTGGAGATTAAATATACTTCACACAAAAATAAGCCACCAGAATTTTTTAAGGTATAGACAGGTGAGTTTGAGTAATACCAGAGATTGAAGAAAAAAGTTTCCGTTAAATGGTCAAAAGAATACGAGGTTGACTTTTTATAATTCTGCAGAAAGCATTTTCAAGACGGCAATGGATCATACTGTAAGAAGGAAATTATTATAGCAGCACATGTGTGTGACTATTTGCCTAGGGAAGAACAAGGTCGTCCACTGGAATAAGATTTTCACATTTTCATTAGTATATTAGTCTAACACTTATAAAGAGCGTATGAGCCTAAGACTTAGGGAGATAATACTGTCCACTTGTCCTATCTAAATGAAATACTGAACGAGTCAGTGTCTTGTGAAATCAATAAATGCTTCTATCATGTAACTCAGTGAAATAAAGAATATATAGCAGGAACATAGGTAAAGATTATAGTGAATTTGGTACAAATGTTCATAGGTAAGTAATGATGCATGAACATTAACAAAGCAAATAGCTCAAGTGTATACAGAGAGATTGTTCCAGATTTTCGGCCAGTTGTGAAGAAGATTTTTTTGTTGTCAAACATGTCAGAACAATCATCTCATATTAAAACAAGATGATAGACTTGTTTCTACGTAAGATCGAAAGCAGGGACATCAGTAGGGAAATAAGACCACTCGAGAATAATTCTCATCTGGTGCATTGTTAAAATTCTAATTAGGGGGATTATTGGGCCAAAGAGAGAATGTCCAACTCGGAAAGTCATTGCGCGGTATAATTTTACTTGTTGAAAGGTGTACATAAGCCATGTGATACATTTCAAGCGAATTGGAGTCAAAAAAGATCTCCACATAATAATTAGAAGACGCAGTGTCTCTCTATGAACTCATAAGATACCTTGCCATAAAAAAAAATCATAAAAGAAATAAAGCTATAAAAGAGATAGACATATTTTGTTAAGGGGGGATTTTCGCAGTAAACTATAGAACTGACGTAAGTATTTAAGTGTAGAAATCTGTGAAGCTGAAAATGATAACGCAGTCTATTGACAACTAATAATTTACAGAGTGTCTGAATTAATGGTTCCCAAACATGCTTATATATGGAATTTATGTTAGATCGAAAATTGATTCTTAAGAGTTTAGAAACGTATTGGAGGGCACACGGAACTCAAGACAGTTTATGAACTTCTGTAAAAATACCATTCATATATTGTCACCATTTTTAAATATAGCGTCTATCAGTTAACGAAATCGACTTTTCTAAGTGCGCTTTATAATTAACATTTCTTCTGCAACTCTACTTACTGCGGAAACGCTCATATCAAAAACTTAGTGAAAAATTCTATGTAATTTTCTGTTCGTCACCCTCTAGCAAATGTGTTTGTTAGCCAGCATGACCGTGTGATAAATTTCAGAATGGCGGAAGTTGGTACTTTTAAAATATTCATAATTTTCTTAATTATTAAACTATTCCTCAATTATTTACTAAATCAAACTTAACATAAAGTTGGGATATAAAATCTCCGAGCTGTGCTTTAAAATCGGCATGATGCTGCAAAAATTTTCAATATGGCAGTTGTTTTGAAGAAATATACGTTTTTGTATTCTTGTGGCTTTGTAAAGAACTGCAGAAACTGTCATATCAAAAGATTTAAGGAAAATTAACGGCAATGTCTACAGTAGTTCTTCATCTCTAGTACATAACAAAAGGAAACATAAATAACAAAAAGAAATGAAATCCTTAAGTTTTACGTCCCACGATTATGCCGGTTAGGCTAAAGGAGACGGTGATTATGAGAGATGAGTGAAATGGTGGAATGAAGAAAGTGGGAGGAAACGGGAGAACCCCGAGAAAACCCACGAGCGCGGTGTTTGTCCACCACAAAGTTCACTTGGTGGGGACTGGGATCGAACCCGGGACCCCAAGCACCAGTGGTGAACGCTCTACCACTGAGCCACCGCGCCCCCAAAACCTTCATTTGAGTCCTCCAGCATTTCATCATTTTCCTCAACTTGTGGAGATTCAGCATTTTTGTATTGTTCACCGTTACAATGGTTATAGACCACAACACATTTTAGGCCGTACATATGACATGAGCGAGCATTTGTTCCACATGATCGTTCGAAGGACATCTTGCATCTGCAACGTATAATTTTTGGCGTCATCAGGAGCAGGTGGTTCGTCAGTAAAGATGAGTGCCAGCGTCCCATGCTCGAGCTTCTAGACAAATTCAAAAGGATCCAGCGCCTGCCGTGAAAGTCTCTTCCATGAAAAACATGAATATGTACTCGTAGGTAGTGAAAATATGGGTGACGGTCTCTCGGGTTGAGGTAGAGTATTGCTGTTGGACCGACCTTCATGTATAGTTTATAACTCAGGACAGTGAGGAAGTCTGCCTTTTTTTCATCATATAATTTCACAATTAAGTGGAGGGAACTGTATGAAACAGTTTACTGCATAGAGTTAACGTCGCCAATCTGTTCACTGAGGATTTGTTCATCCTTTTATGCAGCGAGCATTTTTACTCAACTCCCTTTTCCACATCGAAAGAAAGCGGATGTAGTATCACACCCAGTCATTGCATGGATGAACAGAACAACTGTTGCGGCTAAAGGTTTTCTTGCACTTTCTGTAATATATGGCGCACTCTGATATGCTTCGTTGCACCTTTCCACCTTGTACAAGACATGAAGTAGACATTAGCCATATTTGAATTTAGACGATAAAATATCATAATAAGAATACCTGTATCATCAGCAATCACGGTCACTTCATAACCTTCTAAAGGTATCTGAGGTGAGGCTGCAACGATTTCGGTGTCCGCGTCACCAGAAGCTTGTATCAATCTGTGGCCATCGTCTGAAAGATGCTTGCTGAGTATAGAAATGAGCTGTCTTTTGTTGTATGGATTTGCAAGGAAAGCATTTTGGTTTGTTTGGAGTTCCATGTCTACTGAAACTCTTACATTGATTGATATGAGTTTAGCAGAGCACCGTTTTGCTCATGATCTATAATGGAAGGCTGATCACCGTTGCTATCAAATACTACTATAACTTGATTGGACCTTCTATATTTGCTGAAAATATACTGTTAGCAGGTATCTAAATTTCAGTGCAAAAAGTATGGAGATATAATCTTGAAAAAGCAGATTTCAAAAATTGTTCATTGAACTTTAGGGAAATAAAGAAAGAGGGGGGAAGTTCCCATCTACAAGAGTTGAACAAATTACGGGGACAAAATTAAAATGAGGTGCGTAAAGAATTTTGTACTAGTGTCCGAATTATCCTTGGAACAAAATCCATCCGAATTATGGAATTTTGTAAAAAAAAAAAAAAAAATGTTGAATTCTTATCTAGTAGTTACAAAGAAATAACCAATAATAACGAAATCATTGAGGAGTTCGCTGACTACTTTCAGTATATATATATATATACCACAAGTAAAGACAATACGATAGAAAGTCAGCGTGGATAGATTAAATATACAACAGGTGCGATCTAAATATACTGCAGGTATCATCAATAGAAATGTAGGAAATTGCTAATATAATATTATGAAATCCAAAACAGCGGTTGTACCCGATGGAACTTCGGGCTATATTGTAAAGAGTTGTATAGATCATTTCTTAATACCATTGAACATAACATTTAACTTGTCAATTAAGTCTATAAAATTTCCAAATGAGTGGAAAACAACAAGGATTTCGCCAATTTCGAAACTGAATAATAACGAAGGAGAAACTGAAAACTATAGACCCATCTCAATCTTAAACGTCTTTGCTAAGATATATAAAACAATCTCATACCAGTGAATAACAAGAGCACACGTGCATAGCAATAGCAATTGCATCTATATCAGAATCACAACACGACTTTCCTACAGGCAGGTCAACGGTCACGAATCTTAGTCTAATATATACCTAGACTTAGATATAATATACATAGATTTCGCAAAAGCCTTCAGCAGCTTAAATCATAATAGGTTACGTAGAAAGCTTAAACAATTCAGCTTCAGCAGCGAGCTAGGAAAACAAATGCAACTCGTCGTGTACAAAGGTTACAAGTCTCCAGAATATGTAAAACTGTCAGGGGGCCACAGGAGTCCAACTTAGGATCATTATTCTTTATACAGTTTATCAATAGCCTACCGTGAAGTATAATAACACTCTCACACGCTGATATTTGCAGATAATGTTAAAATATATGTGGCAATAGAAACAGTTAAGGACTGTAAATTGCTTCAAAATGACTTGAATTTACTAATGGGTTGGTGCAAAGAGAACATCATAAACGTGAACACTAAAAATGCAATGTAATGTCCTATACAGATCACAAAACCCAATAGAAATTTTGGTATTAGATGAAGGACATCATTTTACTGCCCCCGAACCTGTCAGGGATTTAGGGGTATGTGTGATAGAAGTTTAACATTTAACAATCACATAAACCACATGATAAACCAGATGTACAGAAATCTTGGATTCATTATCAAGATTAGTAAAGAGTTAACCAGTATTACAGCTATCCTAAAGCTATATGAGCATTACATTCGTACTAAGCTTCAGTACGCAGCAACAACATGAAACCCTCACACAGACTCGAACATAAATAATATAGTATTTCAGAATAAACATATGGGGAGTACTTAGCGTATAGGGAGACACAAATGTATCCGAAGGTATAGAATATTCAATCTTTATATTGAAACTTACATTAGCTCTACAACAGCGACGGATAACACTTGATATGTTGTTTCTATATAAATTATTTAGTAATAAAATCGACTGCTCCGATTTACTTCATGAATCTAAAATATAACTCGTCTTGAAAATTTCGCTATTTTACTGCGGCAGATTACACACGAATGTAAAGATTATAAGAGTTCACCAGTATTGAAATTGAGTACAGCCTACAATAGATTAACGAAAAGGAGAATTGATTTGGATATTAATATTAGCAGCGTAAATCAATTTAAGGCAATTCTTTGTAATGTAATAATTAATAATTGTAGATGAAAGAACATAAATGATATTGCAATCGCACTATAACTACGAGTGTATTATAATATGAATGTATGAATGTGTTATAATTGATTAATACATATAACGGACATTGTAATTGGGTTATCTAGCCTTTTGTGTCTGAAAATAAATAAACTGATGATGGAAAAATTTGTGTACGCTCTCTGCTTGAAAACTGGCTCCTCTTAAAACTGGAGAATTTTTTTCAGACAATAAAAATCCAAAACCTTCTCACTTCTTTCAGCCAGTCTATTAGGCCCATCTACGAAGAAGCAAACTAGTGCACAGAGATATATTTTTGACAAGCTGCTTTTTATCGCTGGAAAACAAACCTCAGCCTCGAAAATGTACTCTCGTATCCATTTGCTCTCATACCTCGATCACTCGATGCTTCTTCTGGTTGCTTTCCGAAAACTGACGAATTAAAACTCCTTCACTTTCTGGAGCGTGACATGAAATTGCCAAAGGTATAAATCTTGAAGAAGGAACAACAATTGTCAGTGCGAACACTATTCTTCAGATGACGAGCGATCTGACAGACACCCTTGAGGAATTATTTCTTTCTTTTTTTTTTTCGAAGTTCCTACATCTTGCCAAAAATAAGGTAGTGGAATTTTTCAGAGTTACATTACGTGTTTCTACACCTTCTCAATATAAGATATCACTTTGCCAAAGGTCCGTACAAGAAACAAATAAAAATGTCGAGCAATGAACAACGAAGAAACTGATACCACTTCCTTTTAAAGGTGGAAAATAACACTTTTACCGAAGTGCAAGGACTTGCTGAATAATGGTGATAACAAGAGTCAATTCTTTGATATATTTTAAAAGGATTGACAAGTATGCGGATCATCTGAAATATAAATACATAATTTATTTTGTGAATCAGGAGAGGTGTATGAGTTTACTAGTATTAATGGCATTTACGTTAATACTATAGAGACTCCATAATTATTCAGAAATCAGGAGGCATACACAAGCATAATGTGATACGTTAAATATGCTGTAATCAGGAATTATACAACTGTAACAGCACATTCTCGGAACCTAGATGTCTTCATTTTACTTTTGAGATTCTCACATTCTATTAGCACTCAAATATACTTTCACACAGGAACAAGAGATAAACATCAATTGATTAACATAGTTGCTTTGGGAAAACAATTAGTGGATCGAGGTATTTAATGATCTTTCTATGTTTCACTCTTTGACAGGTGCAACATGACAATTGGGTTTATTGGTAAAAACAAAGTGAAACCGTTTAAGCTTCTGTTAAATAATGATCCTTTGTCAAGTTGTGATACACTTGGATCGTTGATAAAGCAAGTTTAAAACGACTTGCAAAAGTTCATTATTTTCATGTAAGGGAAACCCATAAAAGAACGCTGATCTGCTGTGATGGGACTTCTTCCGGCAAAAGTATGAAAAGGGTGGAGGCCTTCTTAATAAGCATGATGGAACAGGACTAGCGTGACCGCTCTAAGTTTCTGTAGATTATATTAAAACATACAAACTGGTTAGCTATCAAATGCGGTTATGGTGGTGTTACTTAGCTGAGAAAATCATTCAATGTCACTGGATAGAAAGCTCTATTCTACCAGGAGATACCATAGATCTGCTTAGCACAGAAAAGATTGACGATGGGGATAATGAGCTTCGTGGTAACGAAATTAACGATATAGAACCTATACTTTATGGAGAATATCAAGAAAACAAAGCAATTCTTACTCAGTAAATTATATTATAGTTAAGCAAAATCATAATATAGTTAATTATTAAGCAGCAATGAACATCATCAGCGCGGCAAGACCTGGCATGTAAGGTGGGTGGTCAATGCACTGAAAATCTAGGTCCCTCAGAAAATCCATTGTTCTGCCAGTCTTGTGGATGGGAGCATTGTCCTACAAGAACAAGACACCTCGTGTCAACTTTCCCCGGCGCTTTTCTTTAATAGCGTCCTTTACCTTAGCCAGCAGACTGCAGTAATACTCTGCAATTACGGTTTGGCCCTTTGGAAGGTAGTCTGAGAGCAAAATACCATCCTTATCCCAGAATATTGAGGCAAGAACCTTCCTTGCGGACTTTTGTGCTTTGAATTTTTTGGGTCTTGAAGATCCTGAGTGGCGCCACTCGCATGACTACTATTTGGTTTCCGGAGAAAAGTAATGCAACCACGTTTCATCCTGGGTAACAAGCCGATTCAAAAGATCGTCCTTGGAGTTCGCAAAATGCCGTACAATCACCTGCGATGATCTCACGCGTTCGCGTTTCTGATCCGCGTTCAAACATTTCGAAATCCATTTCTCAGAAAGCTTGCGCATGTCCAACTGATCATGGATTATTGACCCAACACGTTCTTTGGATAAGTGCACTTTGTCAGCTATCTCCTGAAGCGAAATCCGTCTGTTGCTCAAAATCAGGTCATGAATCTGGTCCACTTTTTCTGGAGTTGACACTGACACTGGCCTGCCACACCTGTCACCATATTCTGTTGAAAATTCGCCATGCTTGAAGTTCGCACACCATTTCTTCACAGTGGAGTATGAAGGGTGCTGCCCACCCAATGTGTCTAGCATGCAACCATGGATTTCCTTGGGCGACTTCTGATGCAGGAAGAAGAACTTCGTTACACGTAGCAACTCCTCTTTGGTGAATTTGATATCTGGCTCCGCCATGGTTCATTCAATTACCTGTAAAATAAAAAACGTTCATGGTAGGATCCTGAAGTTTGGTACTTAAACATATAAAAGATCAACATTTCACGTGACATCAATTACATCAGGATAGTACATTCGGAAGGGGGTCGGGCCGAGAACTTATCAGCCGACCCTCGTGTATCTGTCTCCAGTTTCAAATTTTCCGGGGTTGCAACGGACTTTATGGAAGAGTTTAAATATTATTATAGAAATGAGTGGTGCTGCCCCCAAGCGGAATGCATGAAACCTCTCCAATCTTGGTAACTTGTTTAATCTTACCTAGACATAAGCTTTCAAGAAATATATAGTAAGGTGGAGCGTTTTGCACTTTTGTTGGAAAGTCCATGGCGGCTAGTGCGGGAAAGGTGCCATTAGTGGCACCGACATTACTGTATTTTTTAGTTTTTAGACAATCCTTTACCCTGCCCCAATGGACAAAGTTTTTAAGTGCTTGGTTAGGCAACACGGATAACACCAACAACAGAAAACCTACTTGTGGTCGTTTTTAGGGTTACCTGATAGCTATAATACATTTTTTTTATTAAAATAAACTTGTATCAATGCCAGTAAAGCATTTTAAAATGTTTATGAGTCAAAGTACAGCCATATTAGTTCAGTTTTTCGAATTAATGTCCAGATTTTGTTTGGAATGCCACGTTAACGGCGATTATAGGCATAGCTCTTGATATAACACGATTTGTTTTCGGCAACTCTTCGCTTGTTATGTACACCGACAGCATATGCGATGTAGCTGCAGGCTACACAACTTCGTGGTAGCTTATTTTGGCCACGCTCTTCGAGCGTCGTCTCAACGTCCAGCTCCCTCCAGAAGATTCACGCACCTCCTGCTCGCCTCGTTGGCTTCAGAACCTACACCAACGTTTCTAGAATATTGTCACTCGAAGTTCGGCGGTGACATAAATATTGCGTACTTCGGCCAACCAATCTAAGAGGCTAGTTATTGTAGCTTAAGCTTTAACAGTTTTAGTTCGCTACTGTTTCTGTTAAGACAGAAAGTTTGTGCATTGTACATAAAGTTACAGTCTTCCTAGTGCGATACGATTCAGAGACATTTTGTATGCTTTAGTTTCCAAGTTCGGAAGCAATGGAAAGCAAGATGAAGATAAAGCCTCATAGCAGACCAACGCGGGAAAGTGTGAAACGAGACTTATTTGGCACTCCAAGTGAAATGAGTGAAGTGCAGTTACCCACGTACGCTGACTTTATGCGACATTATCATTGGTTTCGAACTGGGTTAAGAGGTGACAAAAGTGTAACTAAATTACCAGTGACTGACATTTGTAAACTAGTTGGACAAAGAGTTGTACATATTTGGCATAAAGCAAGCATTCCTGTGGTTTCAGAAAAGAGAGTTTTTGACATGCTGAAAACATTTTATAATAAGTGTCGCAGCAAGGAAAAACATTTCACTCGACAAGGACAAGAAGCAACTCTTCGTGCAGGTTTTGTTGCAGACGCGGAAAAGTCTCTTTTTGATATTGCGTCTTGCAAATTTAAACCGCCGACGATTGTAACTGTGAGAGGACGCAAGATTCCAAAACCAGAATTCAAGCTTCTTTTGGACCAGAGAACATCACGGAAAATGAGCATTGGTAACTGACGCCCGAACAATCAAATCTCTGTCAAAGATGTTTTCCCGTAAAGTGAGCAGATTTAAGGGGCAGACAACCAAGAAAGCCTTGGAAGTGTTGAAGCAAGTCCATCAACTAGTGAGATTAGGTATAGGCACAGGTCAAAGATACTAGCGTCATCAGGGGAATCCACCGAAGCTGTTGAATTGGGAAGCACGTCGGTATCTGACTTCGAGTTGCGGCCAAGAAGGAAACATAGCCTAAAGCGCATATGTATTCAAAATACAGCGGAGGCAGCGTTTAGAACTGGAGCTTCAGACAGACAGGCTGCTTTGATCGCTTCTGCCTTACTTCAGGACGCGAGACTCATAACACCAGAGGACAAAAACCTTGTTGTTTACAGATCTAAGGTAGAATGAGAAAAAGATAAACTGGGTGAGAAGATCCAGAAAGAAAAGGCTCACTAAGCCGGGAGACTACAAGTATCTACTTCGACGGAAATAATGATGCAACTCTTCTGCAAGAAAAAATTAATGACAAACAACGAAGACGAGAGGTAACAGAAAAGCATATCACAGTGCTATCGGAGCCTGTGTTCAGAATACTTGGGTCATGCCGCACCTAAGTCAGGCACTGCCAAGGATATTGCTAACTCTATATTGGAGCTTTTAGAGAAGAACCAGTACGACGTGTCAAGTCTTGAGACAGTCGGCAGCGATGGTGAAGCCACGAACACAGAATAGGATAACGGCGTGATAAGTCAGATACAAAGATCCCAAGGAAAGAAACTGCAGCATCTCATTTCCCTTCTTCATACCAACGAGTTGCCATTTCGACACCTGGTTACCGAATTGGATGGTGGGACGATCGGACCCAGCGCTTTTTCCGGCTCCATCGGAAAGAAATTAAAGGATTGTGAACGTTCACTGATCGTCTCCTTTACAGCCATTCCCGTTGTACGGGTGTCTGAAATGGAAAAACCAGATGCTTTATGCAGCCACCAGAATTATCTCTTTGAAATTTGTAAGGCTGTTGCTACAGGGATGTGTACTACCGATCTAGCAAACAGAAAACCAGGACCATTATCACATTCACGATGGTTTACATTGGTCCGTAGGATACTTCACCACTACATCAGTACAATTAAACCTAGTTGAAGTTTGTATCTACTTTGCCAATACATTGTTAAAGTATACGCTCCCATCTGGTTTTCAACACAGCGAAATCCTTCGTGCAAAATGGGCGCCATGCATCTGTTTAGCATAGTTGAGCTATCACGATTTCTGCCAGAAAATCTACATCACATAGTTCTTTCTGTTCTACAAACAAACGGATACTATGCTTATCATGAAAACCTGCTGATAGCGATGACAGCAGATGAAAATCCGCATATTCGAACGTTAGGCTGGAAAGGATAAAAAAAAGTGCCGCGGCCAGAAGACTCGGAGATCAAGCCGCCCACGTGACTTCATTGTTCCGAAATTAAACTTTACAGCTGAAAATTACTACCACATGATTAATTGGCTTAAATGTCTAACAGAGCTGCCAATCACACGAAACATAACGGATCAGCAGCTTGAAGAAAAGATCCCAACTTTAGCCACTCTAACAACAACATTCCCTTGGTATAGTCAAGCTGTTGAACTCACAGTGAAGCTGGTGTCCGAGGCAGCGTCGAAGAAGTGCGGTCAGAACGCCTAGAGATATCTACGTTAGAGCCAAACTTAAGTCTTGAACAAGAACGCCCCGCTTCGAGACCAAGAAGAACTACTTGATCTAAGCTCAGATGTCAACGTATGCCTACTGGGTGGGTGGGTGGGCGGAACTCGATGTGCTACCACCTCCCCGTCGTGAGTTCTGGGTTATTTTGCGTACAGAGCAAAATAAGCGAAGAGTTGCACAAAGAAAATCGTGTTATATCAAGGACTATGTCTATAATGATCGTTAACGTGGCATTCCAAACAAAATCTGGACATTAATTCGAACAACTGAGCTTATATGGCAGTACTTTGACTCATAAACATTTTGAAATTATTTACTGGCATTGCTACAAGTTTCTTTTAATAAAATAATTATATTATAGTCATCAGGTAACTCTGAAAAGGACCACAAGTAGCTTTTCTGCTATTGGGGTTGTGCGTGTTGCCTAACCAAACACTTAAAAAACTTTGTCTGTTGGGGCAGGGTAAGGGGTTGTCCAAAAAAAATAAAAAAAATCAGTAAGGTCGGTGCCACTAATGGCACCATTTCCACACTAGTCGTCATCGAATTTCCAACAAAAGTGCAAAACGCTCTAACCTAATATAAACATCACCCACCACTTTGTGGGTTGAGGTTCAAGTACATCTCGGGTGAGAGCAAAACCATGATAGCGTACTTAAGAAATTAATGATAAGAAAATCAGACAAGGAAGGAAAGGTAACAAGAAAGTCATTAGTGTAAATACTACTTTCCTGCATAATCAAGTGATCAGAGCATCGAGTTGTCACTGGAACTAGGGATGGCCAATTCTGGAAATTTTACTTTCCGGAATCCGGAAAGTAAAATCTTAAAAATTCCGGAATTCGGAAAAATTCTAATTTCGGAAAAAATCCGGGATTGGAAAAGAACCTGATTTCGGTAAAATTTCGGAAATAAAAGAAACCGAAATTTAAAAAAATCCGATTTCGGGAAAATTCCGGTACTCGGATTTTTTTTCTTTTTGTAATCCTAAGAATATATATGATGCAAGCTGAAATACATCCAGAAGTTTACATTACTCAATCTTTCTATGGTTAATGAGATGTAGCCCAAAAGTATAATGTATTCCTTATATTTAATTCTTGTTTTACTGTAATATTGTCCAGAGATAATACATATATCACACTGAAGTAAACAATATGACATAATGAAGATGAATTATCATGCGTAATTTTCGAGAACGAATTTCTATGAAGTTAATATACGCGTCGCTTATTGCCAATTTGATGCAATTGATAACTTTTATGCTGGAATAGTCATTATTATTATTATTATTATTATTATTATTATTATTATTATTATTATTATTATTATTATTATTATTATTATTATTATTATTATTATTATTATTTTATTATTATTAGTAGTAGTAGTAGTAGTAGTAGTAGTGTAGTAGTAGTAGTAGTAGTTGTAGTAGTAGTAGTAGTAGTTTATGTACTGTAAAAGCAAAATATGAACCGTTAAGTAGATTTTATAGTTTTTTTTTATATTTGCAAATAGTAATGCACATATTACTTGTAAATACGCAATAACTATCGAGGGCAACGGCATATTGATGTAAGGAATACTTTGTAGACTAGCAATAAAATAACAGGCAAATTATAGTTGCAACAAAGGCAAGGCAGGCAGCACATCCGCATTGCGTTCGCGAGAATTGAGGGACGTATTGAGACTGACAAAGAGCGTGGTGTTATCATGTTCGTTTGGCTAATTTTAATAAGGTGAACGTGATTTGTAAAGTTGTTAGTCATATTATTGCGCCAAGAGCTGTACGATGGAGGCATTAACTTTAATATTGATGGCACGAATGAGCACTTACATTATTCTAACGGTTAACCTCATTTTTGAGATTATTTTTTGATGTGGGCCTGTTGACATGCAGTTAGAAGACCCATACTCATTATTTAAAAACTACGCGTTATGTGTGCTACATTAACGATTTGCGTCACTATCGAGCACTAACGTAGCACTAGGGACGTGTAAATCGAGTCTGGACATTCGAAATCCAGATGTGAGATATTCCAAGCACGAAACTTCATTGTGGGGAGCACTGGGTAGAAGACGTAGAAATCGTAGATAACGTAATACTTTATCATTGTTATTGATTTTACTCAAACTACTTGATTTTTGATTATGTTCTATCCATATTTACCTTACGTGCTATACAGTGTTTTTAAGCTCTTCATTATGTCTTTACAATAAGCATTGAATTAGCCACCTCCTTATTATAGTTTTTGAGATATGTGGGCAAATTCATTTTGTTTATTCATTGTCCATTCACCTTAATGTTTATGTTTTGTGTTTTTTCTTATGTTCCATCCGTTTTAGGTGAATTTCTTTTTCAAACGTAGAATCTACATAGCTTGTTCTATATGCTGAATTTCAGCCACGTCCCTGTTTAGGTTTTTGAAATAATTGCAGGAATTTTTTGTTTGTCATTATTTTTTTTTTAGATTTATGTTAATGTTTCGAGCTTATTGAGTATGTGCTATGCATCTTAGGACAATTTGCTTTTAAAATAGAAAATTTACATAGTCTCTACTGGATTTAAGCTGATTCTAAGCAATATCCCTCATTTGGGTTTTGAGATAACAGGAGGAATTGTCTTTCATTGATTTTCCATTGACAATAATGTTAATGTTTCGTGCTTCTTTGACTATGTTCCATCAAGTTTTAGACAAATTGCTTTTAGACTATAGAATCTACATAGTCTCTTCTATATTTGGCAAGAATTTCAGCCATCTCCCATGCAGTCTGATCACATTATTCCAACCGGATAGGCCCTTTTTCAACTATGTTAGAAACTAAAGCTCAGATTTATGCAATGTATTGGGATTATATTTCTTTTATCAACTCAGAATTTTTGTGTGTGTGAAATTAAAAGTTTCTGAGAATTGAAACCTAATATAACATGTCAAATTTGTATGTCTTTAGAATTGCGTTAAGTATCTATATGCAATTCAGTTCCTAGTAATAAGAAACTGACCCAACATCATTTGGATATTTAAGAATCTAAAAATTATGGGAAAAGTAATATTTTAACAAAGATTAGAATCAATTAAGACAACGAGAATTTTGTTCCGTTCTTCATTGTATCATTAAGCACTTTAACATCGCCTTGTATCTACTGGTTACTTGTCTCACCCTGTTCCTGTACTATTTTTACTATTATAATATTCAGTACTGCATGGAAAAAATTATAAATATATGCATTACTTGATCTTTCCACACCGTTACATTTCAAGCAATTTATGATCCTTTTCTATTAGATGTAATTCATAAGGATGTATAGTACACAAGTTTGGAAACGTCTGATGAGCACAATTTCTTTCCTCCGATGAATATTTGCAAGAAGAGGATGGCAATAGTTTCACTGACGAACTTACTACCCAAACATCTAAGCGAAATTTAAATTAATTTTGAAGTTAATTCTTATTACAGCGAAATAATTTCTTTTAAGAAAATGCTTTTGACATACTGTGAAGGCTGCTGCCAGAAGGAAGAAGTTTTGAAAATAAACTAATGTTACAATTTGGACTAATAAATTGGACTTTCAAACAATGGTATGTATGCGTAAGTGTGGGAAGTCCTATAATTTGGCTGTGTCCATCCATCCGTCTATCTGTCTGTCGACAGACAATAGAGCCAAAACGCTTAGAATCAAGAATCGGTTCTATACAATCGATTCAGCGTCCAAGAGTGTGTATTGTCTCCTCCGTTAATCTATTATTCAGTCCAAAAAGGTAGAAATTATCCATTTTCAGCTTCCACGTTTCTCGCTATAGATCAGAAACGATAGTAGACTACTACAAATGTTTTATTGCAAAAGATTTAGCGTCTCGAGGAAACATACAGTCGCCATCCAGTATAATCTGCTAAAATCGAGCGTGGTTAAAGTGTATTACTGCTTCTGTTTTCAATAGTACTCTACATGCAGCAAAATCAGTAAAATAAATTAGGACGTGTTTTTCTCCGAATCAATTCAGCGTCCCAGGATTATATTTCATATTCTAAACTTACTTTCGAGTCAAATTGGAAGCAGTAGAAATCCAACTATATCCTTAGCATAGAAATTGTAATAGACATCAACATGTAATTTTTTTGCATGCGGTTCAGCATTTTAAGAGAAGGTATCATCATCAGATGCAACAACAAAAATTAAAAGTTATTGGAAATTATTAATTTTTTCTATTTTTCAATACTGATTTCTATAGAGTAAAAACCATAAAAGATATCGAGAAGTGCTCAAATTGATACATTGTCCCAAGAATACATTCCATCCAATCCGTTCATTATCTATTCAAAACTGGAATGGTTGAAATTGGCCATTTTTGGTTTCAACGTTCATTGCTATAGGACAAAAACGCTTAGATAGAGGGATACCTTTTCGTAATTGGTAGAGCTTCTGAAAAAAAAAAATCACCTCCTGCAACACTGTACTAAACCCGGAAGTGATTTATATTTAGTAGTACTTACAATACCAATATTCATGTCTAAAGTGCAAAAAATGGTAAGCAATATTGAACAATTACTTTCATCAATTCAGCGTACCATGAATAGGTCCCAAATCTTCCATTAACTCTCTATTCAAATTGCCAAGATGGCATAGAAAGTTTTCGGAATAGAGCGCCATGGTTTTCAATTTTTTCAATTTAAATTTAAACACAATTTTAATTTTAGACAATCTAGTGTATTGCAATTTTTTAAATATTTTACCTAATGTTTTTTGTATGTTCTACGTGTCTGCCGTGCTTTTTAATTGACAATATAGTGTGTAAACAGAATTGCTTGGAACAGGCTAATTCGTCCCCATCTTCTACAATATATTATCAACAAAAAGTTTTAAAACAATTATAGTGAAGCAGTCAACTGGGCCATAGTGCTGAGACTTTTTATAAAATCTCCCGCAAGGGAGATGAATAGAATAGAATAGAAGTAGGTATAGCGATTCCCTGTAATTGTGGCAAACAAAAGATGTGGTGAATATTAGAAACGATCTTTTTTCTAAAATACTAAAGAACACGATCTTTTTTCTTTAATGCAACCACACAACTCATTTTGTTAGTTGATTACGTGGTAAAATTATACACAATGAAAATAATGTAGCTAAAAATAAAATAATAGGAACGCAAGTTGCTTTTATAAATATATTTGTTAATGTTTGATGATCAAAGCGCAAAATATTTTGAAGTTCTATTTTAACTACTACATGTTTGATGGATTAATTTTAAGATGTGTTTTTCAAGTGTATTAATTCCATAACTACACTTTGGAAAAGACAAGTATCAGAGTTATTAAGAAAACAATATAAGGTTGTATTACTCACTTGACTGCAGGAAAACATTTATTTTAATAGCATTTTTCACATATTGGCAATAAATGCAAATGTACTTAATACACACATACTGCTGGAATTGAAATTAAATACAAATCTATTGTCGAAGAAGAAAAAAGTCATAAAATTAAACGAAACAAAAATATTAAATTCTCACAAAATGTTTCCAGTAGGAAAAAAGTTGCTTGTGCAAGATTAATGGTAATAATACATATAGCAGTAAGTTATTAAAATTTATACTCTTTTCCTTAAAATTCATTTTTTTACAACAATTTTCTTTCGTATTGGTTTCATATTGAACAGCTACGTATTGGTAAGTATAAATCAATAAGTATGATTGATCGTAAACTAATCGGTGCGTTAACTACACAAGATTAAATTCTAGACAAACAATTGCATTTCCCACATCATGTTTAAACATAAGTAAAAGTCCGGACGGTGAGTTTGTAATGAATAAGAATTTTTCTCAATTATACTTGAAGTTCTTAACTTTAAATTTGCTAGCTACAGATTGCAAAGAAGATTCAGTTCTCTTTACAGGAAAGATGTTTAGAAAGACCAAAATAAGTATAAGGTAAACGAAAGGTGCTCCATTTTCAGATTCACATATTACTTTTGTGATCGTGAAGTAACCTTACTAGGTCATGTGTCACTTGCAGTACTTTCAACTAAATACAGCTTTGAATTTAAAACCTAGTCCTTTACACTTTAGAAAGCTGTGCGTTCATCGTGGTAAGTATAAGATTGAACAGAATCATATCTTATATTCCTCTTTAAAATTTTCTTTAGAATTTGATTCTTAAAAATACCAATAATTGAGGTTACGCTTCTTTGAAAACATAATATTTTTTCGAAGTACGGTGATACATCTTCGAGTAAAATATTTAACTAGTGCTGTATTTTATGATACAAGCGCACATGTATACTGGTTAACTCAATGGTTTGATCGAGTTGATGTATCGATACTTATTGACGTATCGTTATTTAACATCATACTCTTGTCATAAGTATCTGTGTACTAACGTTACGGACATTCAACTTGAAAGTAATATTTCGAAGCATAATGTACCATACTTCTGTCACAGACTGAATGTTTTCTTTTTTTCCAAATCAGGCAGTGAGACATGGGACTGGGTAAGAATTTGAGTGTTCGTATCTGATGTACTCATGCAACTCTGATGTTAAGAGGGACCGAACCTAATACGGGCTACAAACTGCGAACGGAGATTGGATCTGTTCGCTACATCAGATATGATCACTTCTCTAAAAATGAACCATTCTCCAGATTGAACCCAAAATCCTGCATGGCCTTCCAACATTTGCGTCTTTATCGAGATAAAATTGTATTTTGCGTGAAGTTCACTCATCTCCAAGGAGCAATGGTTTACATCTGATTATAAGAATTCTGTCACTTTTTGCATCTCTACTAACTTCAACTGTTAAATATCAAATAACATTAGATATTACTCACTATTAATCACATACAGTCAGATCTGAAGCTTTAATTGGCCCGGCCAGGTATCCGGCCCGGCCCGACCCAGCGATGCTTGATCTACTAGGGACAACGGTGGCTCAATAGGTAAAGCACTCACATCTGTTGCTCGAGGTCGTTGGACCAATCCCTGCTCATGCTATGTGAGATTTGTGGTGGACAAACACTGTGTACGTGGGAGTTTTCGGGGTGGTCACGTTTTCTTCCACTGTTTTCATTCCACCAATTCATCCCTTCATCATCCATACGACCTGAGCCGTAGTTACCTAAAGAACTATGATGAAGTCAAGTACTTGACCTACTAAGTAAATTTGGTACGCTACCATTAGACCACGGAGGCCGAAACCGTGAACTGGCGTGTTTATAAGATCAATGCAATTTCTAGTCATGTTAAATTACCAAGGCAAATACCAAATAGTGTTACGTGTTACTGTATTGTTTATAGTATGATACTACAAATATAACCAAATATAATGATAAAATAAGTCACCAAGAGGCCAGGGTATATTAGGCTTTCCTGGAAGGGTGGCTCAGTGGTTGAGCGTTCATCTCTGGTGCGAGGGGTCCCTGGTTCGACCCCAGCTCGCGCCAAGTGAACTTTGTGGTGGACAAACACCGGGTGGGGTTTTTCTCGACGTTCTCCCGTTTCCTCCAACTTTATTAATTCCACCGTTTCATTTATTTCTCATCATCACCGTCTCCTTTAGCCTAGCCGGTGAAACTGTGGGACGTAAAACTCGAAGATTTCATTTTCATTGTTTTGTTTTCGTATTACTAGTAATAGCCGTAGTAGTATTCGCTGTCGTATTAGTATAGTAATGAGTAGTAGTAGTAGTAATATTAGTAATAGTGACAGCAATAGTGGAATTAGCACTAGCATTCGTAGTCCGTAATAGTAATAATATAGCAGTTGCAGTATTAGTATTTTATACGATGTAGCAGTTTTACATATCTTCTCTGTTACTCGTAACGCACTAATGAGTGTAGTACAAGAGTTTTACGTCCATGAGCTGTATTATTGTATAATAAACATGACTGGACAGAGCAAGTACAGAGCAAAATTACGCCTTCTCTTTGGCCAGTGGTTTAGATGAATAATTGTTGAGTACTGTAGAGATGATCGTCAGGTTTCAATAAGATGTTGGTGAGCCTAAAGTAAAAATGTCAAATTTGATGCGCCTGAGAAAGGTATGGTAGGCTTAGGCTAAAATTCGTGGCCTATGTGGTCGTATCTTTATCGATAGAGATGTGAATGGGTTTGGTATATATTGCGCTCCGGGTTGTAGTCAGGTGAAGTTGTAGCTCTTTCGTAAATGGCGAGGAGGTGGTCCAGAGGAGGATATCCAGAACGTGGGAGAGCAGGAGTCTGGTCCAAGAGATCGGTGATTGTAAGATGAGATGTAGCTATATGATGTGTGATATAGCGGGTTCGGAGGAATATAGATGGTCCAAAATAGGGGGCATGGTGGTATTTTGATAGAGGTGAGCGTTTGGGGTTTGGCATGAGAGAGAGTAGGCGATGCGTAAAGCCTCGCGCTCGAGAAGTTGAAGGCGGTCATAAAAACATGGTGGTGTTGAAAGCCACGCTAGATTACCGTATGTCATAGCTGGGCGGACAAATACTTTATAGGTGTATAGTAACACTTGGCGCTTAGGCCCCAAGTTGTGCCTTTCGAGTTTCGTAATAGGTTTAGACGTTGGCGGATGTTTTTCTCGAGAGCGGCTAAGTGTGTACGCCATGTTAGATGTTTATCAAAATACACCCCAAGATATTTAACGCTGTTTTGAGGTGAGATCGCTGAGCCGAGTACCGTAATATGGAGGCGTTCAGGATTTCGGGAGAGGCAGTATTTATGTTTCTTTCGAGCAAAGAGCGTCATTTGTGTATAACAGCAATTTTTTTTAATGACTTTCATTCCCATCTGACGAAAGGTTACGCCTTCTCTTTGGCCAGTGAACAGCAAATATATCACCTTTAAAGTATATCACAAGTAACTTATAATTGTTAGTGAGAATTTTAGTTTTGGAGTTTATTATTTGCAACGAGCAAAGCTTTAGGTAGTATCTTTGACATGTTTGCCAAGTAACAAATAATGCAACATATTCTGCTGTAATCGGTAATCTGCTGTAATAATTTTGTAAAGCTATGAACTATCTGACAGTAATTACATCAGTACAATGCTGCCACCTGTTGATCTTGTACCTTAGCTCAGTGGACGTTATGGAGTTTTTACAATCCATTCAGCTGTTATTCGCCGAAAAGTCTCTATAACACAGCCTGGAGGAAAAACGACACCTACCAAAATGGAGGTTATTTTATATTGTTGATGAGAATGAGAGTAAAAGAATGAAAGTAAAAGGATATACTTGCACGGTATTATGGACGTCTCATACACACGTGCAGTAGCCGTGCAAATCCCCATGTGCACACAACTGCTTAAGCACCGGTAATTTAAATGTGCTTCATCCACGGAAATGCACATGTGCACATACACGGCTCAAGCATGGGTTATGTACTTGCGCTGCATTCACGCAAATGCACATGTGTGCATAACGGCTTAAGCACGGGTTATATAAATGTGTGCTTCATCCATGCAAATGCATATGTGCACATAACGGCTTAAGCACGGGTTATGTAAATGTGTGCTTCATCCATGCAAATGCACATGTGTATATAACGGCTACAGCACGGGTTATATAAATGTGTGCTTCATCCATGCAAATGCACATGTGAACATAACGGCTTAAGTACGGGTTCTGTACGTGTGCCTCATTCACGCAAATGCACATGCGCATGTAACATCCTAAGCACGGGTTATGTAAATGTGTACTTTATCCATGGAAATGCACATGTGCACATGCACGACTTAGTCACTGGTTATGTACGTGTGCATAACCCAAGCAAAAGCACATGTGTACATATACGGGTTACGTATGTGTGCATCATCTCTGCAAATCCAAGTGTACTGCTTATGCACGGGTTATGTATGTCTTCATCATCCACACAAATGCACATGTGCACATGTACGGCTTATGCATGGATAGTGCACATGTGTCGTACACGTACGTGTTGTCTGGGCCCCGTTTCTCATTTTCCATTTCTCACATTTCTCACATTTCTCATTTCTCACTTTCCATTGGGCCGCGCCGCGTCGAGCCGGGGACAGAATACAGATATATCCGGGCCGGGCTGAGCCGTCTTCGGGCCTGGGTCTGCAGGGCTCTGTTATGAATGTCATAATTATCTAGAGAGACGCACACATTCCTAGAAGCACGTTCCGAAGAGTGCGTGCGTTAGCTCAGTGGCAAGCCGTTGGGTTTCAAATTGTAAGTTTATGAGTTCGATTCCCATCTGGGTCAATGCTTTTTTTTTATGAAATACTATTTTCCGCAATGCATGAAAGTTATATAAAATAATTACATTAAAATACATCAGTTGTATCATAATAATTGCTATGTTCTGCAATGATTATGTTATATATATATATATATATATATATATATATATATATATATATATATATATATATATATATATATATATATATATATATATATATAACATAATCATTGCAGAACATAGCAATTATTATGATTACAATATAACATCTGATATAGGAATTCATAGTAGGTCGCTATTATATATGAGAATGTTAAATACAGACTAAGAAAATAATACTATGGCAAGAAATAGGTTATATAGTGTATTTATTTGCAGCTATTTGTCATATATAGGTTATTTCTCAACATTCATATTACAGTATGTCATTTATGTTCTTGAAAAAATATCCCAGGCACAAAAAGAATTTATAAACAGAGAATCCAAAGTCGGATCGCTCGCAAGAAATTCATGAGCCCCAAAGGTCGCGTGATCAGACTGAAATTGTCCTTATGAAGCATGACACAGCAGAAAGTCTTCACATAGATTTTCAATTCAATAGCTGATATCTGCTTTTGCAATGTTGAAGTGGTGATGCCCTGGGTCGCCCTCTCTAGTGGAAGTGTGTATGTGTTAACATAAGTCTGATATGTGTAGAGCAATTTTAACCATATTTCTTAGAATATGGAAAAGAGTACTGTTCGCATACATACAAAAATGTTAGAAAAGAGTCGATATTAGTACCGAATCCATAGCTCGTGGTCGCTTAGGTTTATAGTTCTACTTTCAATTCAAGTCCAATTAAGCTCCCTTTAGCACCCAGGGTGGTTACGTAGCGACATAAAATATCGAAATCAACCGACATTAGTGTCGAATCGTAATTTTTCAGCGCCGCTAACTGTGTCGCATTTCCCATTAGTCCAACTAGGCTCGTGCCTAAAGTATATCTTTGAAAAGCGCAATGTTTAAAAATTAAATAATATTTTAATTTTTTTCTTTTGAAGAATTTAAAAAATCAAGAGCAAATATACTATTTCATAAACAATCCTCTTTTACTATTCTAATATGTTTAACGAAACCGTAAGAAATCTAACAATAATTCAGAACATGTTTTCCATTTTTTATTTTTTGTTACGTAGTTGTAGCTGTAGCATCTAGTGAGTGGTATTTAACTGTAATAAATTCACTAATGAAGCATATTCGAATTGTTTTATTTTTAAGTTAGGCATCAAGGGGCGGATAAATACGTAGTAATTGGGGGCGCCGAGAGCAAAAGTGCGTAGGGTCGCTAAATTAATTGGTAGAAATTTTAATGCCATTTAAGACCTAATTTAGTTCTAGCGGTGGCAGCATCCGTTTGCTCTCCTAGGAGGAATGAAAGGGGCTGACATCAACATTATAAAAACAGACCGACATTAGTGTCGAATTAATAATTTTGGGGGTCGCTTAGATAAAGAGTGGCACT
The DNA here is from genome assembly GCF_964235325.1 of Thermobia domestica. Taxonomy (NCBI): domain Eukaryota; kingdom Metazoa; phylum Arthropoda; class Insecta; order Zygentoma; family Lepismatidae; genus Thermobia; species Thermobia domestica. Next base: position 206,012,036 of record NC_137457.1, read on the forward strand.
CCAGATGCTATGTAAGTTAAGCCCCCCTTAGCACCCTGAAGGAGTGTGTGAAAAATGACAGGTAGAAGTAATTGAAAATGACCAATGTTAGTGTCGAGTCAATATCTTTTGGAGTCCCCAAGTTCGTCGGGAGCAATTCTGATGAACTTTAAGTTCATCTTCCAGTAGGAGTAAGATCCCCTAGAACATCTAATAAGGAGAGTCGAAGGGAGTAACATATACAATGATTCAAAACGACCGATATTAGTGTAGAGTCCATAGTTTCGTCATCAACGTGATAAATAGCAACACTTCTGAACGAACATGTCAACTGGATTTTGAATTTACAGGGGCAGCATAGAAGGAATTGCTCGCACAGCTCTAAGTAATTTAATGTTTCTGTATAAATGAATATTTCACCCTAACTTCGGAATGTCTGGGACAATCTTTACGAAACTTTGGGGAAATATTACTTTCAATCTAAGAAGAAAATAATGTAGTAGTATGAAATTATGGAAGTGGGAGATGTGACATGTAAAAATAATGTAAGACAACTGACCTTAGTGTTTTATCCATAATTTTATCGGTCGCTGATGTGGATAGTGCTGTTCCAATGGAGTTTACATCCAAATTCATTCCCATCTTCACAGAATGATGGCCTGAGAGAGCTAAAAATAAAATATCAAAAATTACTGACATATTTGTCGAATTCATTTTTTTCGGAGTTGGGAAAGCGATTCTATTAACTTTGTATGATAGATTGTACCCACTTCAAGGTGGGCTTTTTAATCATATCAATTTCTTACCGTTAAAGACATGGCCATTTCAACTATTATATTAAGCCAACATTCGCAATCGATGAAAAAATTGAGTGGATGTATGTTTCGTCTTTTAAATAAAATAAGACATGTTAAAATCAGATGGACTGGGTCAATGGGTCGGTTGGTAAGTGGGTGAAATGGGTCAAGATTTGTGAGTGGGTCAGTGGATCGTGGGTCAAAAGGACGTGACCTACTACAAAACACCACTCATTGTAACTTACACTGACCCACCGACCCATTCTGTTCAGTGTATTGTAGACAGCATCTTCTGAACACTGGTGAGCTTGTCTACGTTTTACTTTCGATCTCCATTTTTCTTCTTTTTCATTTGTTTCTAATGAAATAAAGTTCAGGTATTTTTGGATTTTGATATTTGCAATTGGAAGAGTGGCAATAGCAATAGGAATTTGACATGCAGCCTGTGAGCTTTTAGAGGAGCTAACTACTGGAAAAACATATATTTGAATCACCTGTAATATATGAATTATTATATAAAAAATTGAAATTAACTATGTCTGTATGTCTGCGTGGTCATCACGGTCAAATTGCAAAGACAAATGAAATGACGTTTGGTATATAATCAGGCAACACTTCCAACTGAGAAGTTATCATACGCGTATCACTTTCATTATAATACATATCCTTAGGGGGGAGTAGTTTCCGAAATTTTGCGAAATATTGAGTTTCTAACAAGCCGTTCAAGTTAGCTGAAATTAAGTATATAACTCTTTATTAAAATAAGCAGAACATGTTTTGGAATTTTTTAAAAATTTCTTTTATGAGCGGGGGTGGCATTTTGTATATATTGGAATTTGGTAGTGGGTTGATTTGTAAAAGTAATCGAAAACTATTGATATTAGTTGAGAAACAAATTGAGAAATGAAAACTACAGTTCTTCGCATTTTATATCCACTGCTTTCTATTATAATAATTGCTGAAGCTATTTTTTAATATATGTAGCATTCAGAGCATAAGGCAATCAAGCCATAAAGTTGTGAGAAAAATTGCCATAAAATTTGTATTCCAAGCTTAATGACATGGGAATTTTTAAATTAGTACGGCATGCTTATTTATATGGAAAACTAGTTTTATTTTTTTACGTTGGTTTACTTTATCTTGATTTGAGACTTTCAAATTTCACCCTATTTTCTACCGAAATGTATGATAATATTAAATTCATCTTAATTCGGAAGATGAGAAACACTTTACCATTGTATATCGTAAAGGTCAAATTGACCAGTGTTTAACAGAGCGGTTCTTGAGCGATTAACAGTAGGAATTCAAACTCCGATAATTGATAATTTCACAGTCTTGTTTTATTACAAGTGTAACAGCGTTAGTCAATGGAGAGGAGGACGTAGATCATGGGTCAGAGTTAATGACGATGGGGATTGGTGGTTCGGAGTTGGTCACAATGGTTCAGAGTGGTTCATCGTTAGTAGTGGGTCAGAGTGGGTCAATGGGTCAATTGGGTGATGGATGATAGTGGGCCATGGTGAGTCGTGGATCAAATTTTTATTGACCCAAACCATCTCTGGTTAAAATTGTAGTGAAGAGAAGATTCACCGAATTATGCTCAAATTTTGCACATAGATAGTACCCCACCAGAAAGCAATACATCTAAACGGTTTACAGTACCTCCTCCTAGAACTCGAGATATAGGGTTTTGTCTGTTTGGCAAATAAGACCGCAATGATTTATCCTTCAGCAAGCAAGCTTTCTATCATCGTTTCCGTGAGGAAGTTAAAACACGTGTGTAGTAATCGTAACGTTGATTGTTCGCGCTCAAACCGGGATATTTGTTTTAGTGTTTTTTCTGACTCACCTAAATATAAACAAATCACACATATAGGAGATTCAACGAATTTTGGGGATTTAGATTTGTGGTTCGTTGGCGTTCCGTTGTATCTCTGCCGCTGGTGTTATAATTTTCAAAACGGAAGTGGAAGAATCGTAGATCGTCGCTGTCGTGCCGTCAGTTTTTGACGAGAGATGGTTAGTTGCCCATCGGTGATCCAACTACGCTTACCGCATGGTATCCGTGAAGTCCGTTCTTACCCCTAAAAATCTCATACGGTGAAACAGATATCGAAATCGGAAAACACGCATTTAATATTTTCTAAAGTACCCCGTGTCGAGGTATAAACATTTGCCAGAGGGCCCCCGGAGGGTCCCAGGTGGGGTCCAACTCAAAATTTCAACATTCGTTTGAAAATTTGAACACGGGGAATTAAGTAGTAAATCATTTGAAAGTATTGCTAGAAGAAGGAAGATATTAAGAGTCTCGAGTTTCTATGGTAAACTTGAGGAAAATAGTGAATCTTCAAGATGGTAATAAATTCATTGAAAATTCCGTGGCCATCTCTTGAAATGTGAAAGTGTGAAACCGATATCAGAAGATGTAAACACTGGTCTTATCATTGCAAAGTATAATGCACCATCGTAGAACAAAAAGTATAATGCAGCAACGTTTCTTCCATTCCTGTCTTCTACCATTAATTTCATAATTCACAATCACCTTGTCCTTTAGCCTAAAGGCACAACCGTGGAACGTAGAATTTAATATTAATGATGTAATAAACCCACAATGGGGTACTTCTTGTTTTACGTTGGTGCATTATACTTTTGCAATGGTAGACAAGTGTTTACCTCTTCTGATATCACTTTCAGTTTCACATTTCTCGAGGTTGTCACGGAGTTTTCAATGAAAGATTCATTACCATCTTGAACGCTCGCTATTTTGCACAAGTTTAACATAAAGACTCGAGACTCTTACCATCTGTTTTAATTTTACATTTAAATCATATATTACTTGATTCCACTAGCCAGTTTCAAATTTTGATTTGCATTCCTCCTGATACCCTCCTGGGGACCTTAAAGCAAGTCTTTTACCTCGATAAGAGGCACCTTTGAAATTATAAAATACGTGCTTTCCAGTTTTGACATTTGTTTCATCGTTTCAGACTTTTAGGAGTGCCAACGGGCTTTACGGATACCATGATTCTTTATTCTCTTAGTTTTCAGATACAAGCCCCCATGCCATAAGAGTCAGAGGACCACCGATACGCAACTGATGACCTTTCCCCAAAAGTTGGCGATGCCGCAGCTACGATCCGTGGTGGCCCCAGTTCTATTTTTAAAATTATACCACCAGCGGCAGAGACTCGACGAAACGCCAACGAACCACAAAATTACTTCCCCAAAATATGTTAAATCGCCTATATTCCTGCTTTGTTTATACTCAGGCGAGTGTAAAAAAACACTAGGAAAAAAAGCAAGTATCCCGAGGTGGGCGCGAACCTTCAACCCTAAGTTTACTAGCTGCTTATTCTTCTGACTTCGCACGGAAACGATGAAGAAAATCTCGCTTGTAGAATAATAAATTGTTGAGGTCTTAATTTAGACAATCAAACAATCCCTCTATCTTGAGTTCTGTGAGATGGTACTCTGAACCGTTTCGAGATTTATTGCTTTCTGGTGGGGTGCTATGTGCAAAATTTTGAGAAAATAGCCGACGAGCACCTTCGAAGCATCTCCTGTTTAGTACAATGTTAACCGGAGATGGCGTGGGTCAATGAATCCTTGATCCACAACATACTGACCCACCACACATAGTGACCCACGACCCACCCTTACCCGCACTGACTCACCACCCAACGTAACCCGTTCACCCAACATAACCCACCACTATATATAAATATACTACAAATAGCTCTGAAGCATTGTGACCAACTCCGACCCAGTAAAATACGTCGTCATGATCCGTGATCCACACCATCCTCTCTACTAACTAAAGAGGATATATTTGTAATAAACCAATTTTTTCCCAGTAGTTAGCTCCTCTAAAAACTCACAGCTTGCAACTCAAAAGCCAAGTAGTAAGTCCTATTTCCATTGTTACGATTGCAAATATCAAAATCCAAAAGAGAATGAATTTCCTTTCTGAATAGAACCAAGGAAAAAAGAAGAAAAATGGGTCTTGAAACTAAAACGTAGACAAACTTACCAGTGTTTAGAAAATGCTATCTACAAGGCACTGAGCAGAATGGGTCGGTGGATCAATGGGTCAGTGTGAGTCACGGTCGGTAGTGTTTCGCAGTGGATCACGTCTTGTTGACCCACGATCCACTGACCCACCCACAAGTCTCAACGCACTTCACCCACCGACCCACTTAATCTTTGATTTTAACATGTAGTATAAAATTTAAAAGACGAAACATAAACCTACACAATTTTTTTCTCGATTGCGAAGGCTGGCTTGATACATTATTAGTTGAGATGGTAATTTCTTCTTAAGTGAGAAATTGATACGATTAAAAAGCCCATCTTGAAGTGGGTACAAACTACATTCCAAAGTTATTAGAAACGCTTTCGCGGCCTCAGAAACTATCAATTCGACAAATATTTAAGTAAGGTTTTACATTTTATTGATCATATCTCCGAGCCCCTCATCCTGTGCAGATGAAGATGAATTTTGACATAACGCCATTGAGTGACTCACTATTCATCTCGACGACCCAGAAAACAATGAATAACACTCTATGCTCGGTCGTTTTACGCTATTTTTACATGTCACTCCTCCCAACTTGCATCGCTTGGGGTATGTGACTTCCAGAATATTTATTTCTTAGATTGAAAGTAATATTTGTCTCCCACGTTAGGTAAAAGTAGCTTCAGACATTCCGGAGTATACACTTACACATACATTAAAATATTTAGAACTGTGTAAGCAACGCTTTCGATGTTGCCCGTGTAAAATCAAAATCCAGATGACATGTGGCATTAAATGCCATTGCGATTGTAATAGCTTGACAAACACGAACTATGGATTTGACACTAATCTCAGTCTCTTGAGACATTTTATTTTTGATCCTTTATCGCCCGTCATGACGATGGGGTTTGAATCGATTGAGTTGATTTTGAGTTTAACGTCCCGTTCAGCAGTGAGGCAATATGAGACGTAGACCTACTAATAAAGGTAGAATACGAAATACATGAGCTCTCGCTGAGAGCCGAACCTGGGTCTCCCACGTCGAAGGCGAATAAGCTAAATACGCTTAATCACAAAGGAGCTTTACCATGCGAGTTGAATTTCGACTTTAACACTATCGGAGTTGTAATTATTAATATCTTCAACAACGAGAATTATGGATTCGACACTAATATCGATCGCTTTTAGTTTATGTATATCAAGCTCCAACTCCCTTTAGCTTACCCCGAGAGTACTCTTTTTAGACTGTAAGCCCTATATGTAGGAAGTTTGTTTACATGGTGGAACATACACACACACACACACACACACATATATATATATATATATATATATATATATATATATATATATATATATATATATATATATATATATACAACAGGCGGAGAGAAAGAGACCACATCCATATACAGAAGCATTGCAGATTATTGAACGGAAATAGTTTTGGAAATAAATCCTATTCTGCCTTCTTTCTAAAGTATAAATAAGTCTCTTAAAGACCGTGACTTCGTGTTCGTAGATTTCTTGTTTACGTGGTTTTGGGCTTGGTGAGTTTTATGTCTGTAACCAAGATTCGAGTTTGTATAATAATTTCTGTTTATAAACGCATAGTCTCTTTACTTTTCAGAAAGCGAAAATCACTTACTGCAATGAGAAAATTGAGAAGTAACCTCCGTTTAACAAATAGCTGCAAATAAATACACTATATAACGTATTTATAATATTTCTTACATAACTCGGTATAAATTCAAATTGTTTAGCGGTGTACATATTCACTCATACAAAATATGTTGTAATTAAACATTCAATTATCCGTAGCCTCTAAATAGCAGAAAATAATAATAAAATAATATATTAATATTAACAGAGAGATATGTATGACCATTAGTGAATGAAAAGAAAATTATTTATTGCTATGGTATTATTTTCATACTTTGTATTTAAAACTCACATATATATGTTCTGCCATTTATTACAATTAACTTACAATTTGTAACACGTTTCCGTTAAAAAGAGCAATTTTACAATATCGGCATTTGAAAGCATCTGTTTACATTCATGTAAATAAGTTAATCCAATAATCGAGATTTGAAAGCAATTAGATACAACCATAAGTAATTACATAAGAATTGTAAAATAACAATGATTATTAAAAAAACTGTTATAATGAAAATTTCAAATGAAACAGTAAATATCTATTCTTCGGTACTTTGTTCCCATGATGTTCGGCAGGTACTACTAAATCTTCTGCTTTCAAAGGCTCCAACCTGTCATGTTATGTCACTGTCTTGACGTACGGTACAGCATTCATGCTGTTTTTTTATATATATATAAACTTATGGACTGTGAGCTGTCTCTTCATACTCCTTGCTCGGTTGCTACATAAATTGATGCACCAATGATGTTTGTTTTTTCTCCTAACCTCCCTTCTCCGCAATTACAGAAGGAAGACTTCTTCTAGCTCTTTACTAGTGGGTAACGTTCCCATTATAGCCGACACGTTCCCACGTTGAATGGCTATGCTTATGCGTTGAATCAGGAAATTTTTTGCTCGATTATCTCCTGATTTAATTGATAGACGGTGGCCGATTTCTTTTATAAATTTGAGGCCTCCTTCTTCCCAAGAACCGCTAGACTCAATTGCTATTGCAACAAAGCAATAGTTATCGAGTAGATTGCTATATTTATTCCTTTTTTCTTTCGCTCTTCGAGCAGCTACGAGTCCAGCTTGTACTGAGGCATATTGTAGGTTGGAGGGGGCATAGGTGTCTGAACATGTGAAGTCCCAAATCAATGCCTTTCCTTTCTTCCAAGGTACTAATGTCATACCATCGGGTCTTTTTCCGTCTTCTGCCATAAAATATAATAATGTTCTGCCATTATTATATTTTATATATATACAACTGATGTATTTTTATGAAATTATTTATATAATTTTTCATGCATTGCGGAAAAATGAATTTCATTAAAAAAATCATTCACCCAGACGGGAATCGGACTCACAACCTTAAGATTTGAAATCCAACGGCTTGCCACTGAGCTAACACAAGCAGTCTTCCTAAAATGCTTCTAGATATGTATAACATCTCTCTAGATAATTATGACTTTCATATGCATTGCAAAGGTTGTTTCTGTTCTACTTTGACATTTATTTCAGTACTCAGGCGAGAATTATGTTCTGTGTGTTAACTTACAGCATCCTTTTACATATGGAAAGATTCGTTTACGTATCTAAATGTTCCATTACGTATGGAGAGATAAATGACAAACAAGCAGGTGCTGACATAAATAAGTTTGGAAATATTGTATCATCAAGTATTTCAATCAATGTTGCTCTTTTTTATACACTTGGTAACAAGTTTATATTTAAAAGAAGAAAAACATAAGCGGAAACTTTTTCCCGATTGCAAAGGTTGAATTGGAGGTTCGAACCTGGTTTACTTTTTTCCGAAGATACCCGAAGTTGGCCTCGACACTGCAATGAATGATGTGCTCAACCTTTTTGAAACAAGGTGTAAGAAGATATGACCGAAGTGAATGAAATTTTGCACAGAAATTGTAGACATAAAATGAGGGAGTACGGGTTTCGTATATTTCCTAAAAAAAAAGCGGTTAGGTGGGGCACGGACCCTTCCTAACCTTTGATCACGAACTATTGAAATTCCTAGTGACAGTATGTCAAATATTTGTAAAGAACATATAAAAAATGAAATGAAATCTTTGAGTTTTATGATCCACGGTTATGCCTGTTAGGCTAAAGGAGACGGTGATTTTGAGAAATGAATGAAATCGCGGAATGAAGAAAGTGGGAGGAAACGGGAGAACCGCGAGAAAACCCACGCACACGGTGTTTGTCCACCACAAAGTTCACTTGGCGGGAGCAGGGTTTGAACCCGAAACCCCACGCAATAGAGGGTTGATCAACCGGGGGCCCCAAAAGAACATGAAGAATTGCAACGAAGCTTTCTGTATGGACAATACGCAAAAAATAAAAGAATACGGTTTTTTTTATTTTCTGCGGAAAAACTGTTTCAGAGGGCAAAACAAAGAACCCCAAAATTTTGGAATTTCACCCCAAAGACAAGAGAAAGTGGATCGAAGTGAATGAAATGTGCACAAATATTGTACATGTAAGATGAGGGAATACGTGTTTCGTATTTTCCTGAAAGAAAAAATGTTTATTGGACCGAGGCGTTGAGTGGCGGGAGGAGTGGACCGAAGCCAATGAAATTTTATGTAAATATTTGTTATGTAAAATATGTCCTTCTGTGTTTCACAAGTGTCGCGTCTCCATCCGATTTCTTTAAATTTGGCAGATCAACTACAATCACAAACAGTATAGCGTAATTTATAGAATTTCAGGAGGCATCTTTAACCCTTACAATGTTTTTGCGCATGAACAAGAACACGTGTCGATTTATTTCCAGATTGCTGTTGATCTGCCGAATTTGAAGCAAAACGGATAGTGACACTTGAGAAACACGAAAGGACTTATTTTACATACTGTCTATATAATATGTACACACAATTTGATTTGCTTTGGTCAAGTTCCTCCTAGGCTGTTACGGTAATATTTACTTTTTTTCGGATGGGGCCTAGGCCCCAATGCTCTTTCTTCGCAAAAATTAAACCACGTTTAATTTATTGTTTTGCAAATTGTCCCTATACGAAGTTTCGTTGCAATTCTCCATATTCTTTATTAACTTCTGACGTTTGCTTATTCGCACTTTTAATATTTCGTAATCAACGATTTAGAATGTCCGTGCCTCACTTAACCGCTTTTTTCCAGAGAAATACGAAACCCAGTTATCTCACTTTACGTCTACAATATCTGCACAAAATGTCAATCAATTCGGTGCACCTCTTCTTGCGTTTTGGGGCTCAAATTTCATTTTTTTGTGGCGGCTTTTGCCGGCTAAAACCGTTTTTACGCAGAAAATTAAAAAACAGTATTCGTTTACTTTTTGCATATTTTCCCTACACACTGTGTCGTTGAAATTCATAATATCCTTCAAGCACTTCTAACATACTGTTATTAGCACTTTTGATATTTCACGATCAAAGTTTTGTAGGGATCTTTCTCCCACCTAAACGGATTTCTTTTTCAAAAAAAGGAAAATAAGAAACCTGTATTCTTTAATTTTATGTCTACAATATCTGTGCACAATTTCATTCACTTCGGTTCACTTTCTTTGGACTTTCGGGCCTCAACTTTGAAAATTTTGGGTGGGGGTTTTGCCCCCTAAAACCGTTTTTCCGCAGAAAATAAAAAAAATGTATTCGTTCATTTTTTGCGTATTGTCCGTAAACAATGTGTCGTTCCAATGATTCGTGTTCTTCAAGTTCTTCTGACATACTGTTAATAGCACTTTCCTCGCTTCACCGAAGCAAAAATGATTCTTTGAACGCCATCGAAGGATTTCAAAATCTGGTTGTCTTATTGAAATCTGAACCAAAAAAGATAACTCATTACTTTTTTTCAGAAGTTAGTAAGCTAAGAATGCTTTATCTTAATGTTCCTATGAGTTCAGTGACACCAGAAAGATTATTTTCGACTCTATGAAGAATGAAATCTTATCTTCGGAGTACCATGTCCCAACATAGATTAACTATTTGATGATTCTTCATTCCTAGAAAGATCTTCTCGAAGAAGTTATGAAATAACCCAGTACCATTGCCAAGGAGCTCATATTAGTTGATGCGATTTTGAGTTTAACGTCCTTTCTGCAGCGAGTCTATATGAGACGGGACTTACCGATTTATCGTAAAATCCGAAACACATGAGCTCTCGCCGGGGCCTCTCATACCGAAGGCGCATACGCTAACAACTCAGCCACGATGCTCGAAGCTCATATTAGTAAAGAAGAAAGCACATTATTGGAATTTCAGTTCAAACAACTAAGTACGACGACTGTTAAATGAATATTTGTCATCTTGAATATATTGTGATTATGATCAATCTTACTTGATAATGTCATTTATTAAAAAATAGCATTCTTTTCTGTAACTCACTACAGTATACAGTTAAATTTCACACAGTGTGCAAAAGAGGGGAAGGGATTACAACGTACAGTCACGAAAGAAATGTCAGGCAGGCAAGAGGAGGAAATATTTCCAACCCTGTTCACGTGAGTTAACTTCTCCGAGAGACTTGCTGCTTTCACGTGGGGTCTGTAAGCAGCTTTCTCAAACAAATCCAGTATCTGCTGAAAAGCAATGTTTCTTTTCGATACTAACCTAAGTGCTTTTGGACAGAGAAGGAAAACAGTAATTTAATTTGTTTTCGAGGAAAACAAATAATTCATGCATAGTAGTTTACAAGTGTCAGATTACCTATTATAATTAATTTAGATATCTAAATACTCATGATCTTCTCACAGGAAATTAAGGTGTGAATAATGAAAAGTGATTTCGGAAATTCAAGACTGCATTGTTGGTCTAATACTTTGAAATGAAATGGAAATTTAGCATCGCAAGGTTATGTCCTGGAGGTTAAAAGAAGCAGATGACGTGTGAACTAAATGATTAATGAAAGGAACTGAGGAATGAAGTGGAAGGCAATAAAGAACTCTTAGAAACAAATTGACACAATGCTGTTCAACATAAACTTACATAATATAGACTGGAATCGAGCCTATGACCTTGAAACCAAAAGTGAGCGCTCTATCATCGAACCACAATACTTTAATTGTGACGGAAAGGCGCTCACGGAAAGGAATTTGCTATTCTATTCAGAGCGATGCAATTTAAGACGTGGACCTATATCTTAACATGGAATCTCAAGCACATAAACTCCCACCAGGAATCGATCCCGGATCTCACGTGCCGAAAATGAGCACTCTAACTATTACGAGGAAATTCCCCACGTTGCAGTAGTGCTATTCAGCCGGTTCGCCAGAACCGGTTGTTAAAATATTTTCAGTTCGCAGAACTGTTTGTTAAACCCAGACAACAGTAAATAGTACCCTGTTACACCGAGAAACAGTATATTTTTGTTTAACTATCTTTGTTTTAGAACCGCTTACAGCAACAGGGTTAAACATATGATCTCTCAGAACAAGGTATAAGCGCTTATTTCTTAATCTCAAATGCTCAGATATCAAGAATGAGAACGGCGATTACATCAGTATAGTTGTGAGAGTTATTTATATTCGAAACGTATACCTACCATTATCAACAACGACGTAAGCTTCGTGATTTTTGCTAGTGTTGTTCATAGGAATGCTCACCAGTCGAATGGAGACAGAATTTACCTGAGAAAATTCGAGTCGAGACACAACTCTTCCAATAGAAAACTATACGTTTTTTGAGCCCTGACATCACTTTTGCAGCACATTTTCGAGACGAGACAGCCTCAAACTTGTCTCGTGCGCATCCCTAGCTGTTCACGAACGGGTCTCTCTCGTCTCGTGAAGTATCATGGAAATTCAATTTCGTTTTCAAAGAGGTTTAATTATTTCTATTGGACGATGTCGTCTTGTGTCGTTTATTCAGCAACACTTGTTTCTGCACACTTCCCCTCCTTCCTTTCCCATTCCTGTCTTCCTTCGTCACTAATTAATTCCATGCCTCCTCGAATGAATGCGGTGATAGATAATAATAGTTGGTGGACACACTATTAGCTTTAAAATTATAAGATTTTTATATTTATTGAAGACGGTTTTGTTCAAGAGTAACATTAGTTTGAAGCAATCCCGTAGCTAGCAGAAAAGTGTAGGGGGCTCGGCTGAAGTGAGGGGGACTCAATCCAACCATATGATAGTTCATCACCTCATTATAATTCTTTTGCAAGCCTACTGTAAAACTTTTAAGGGGGCCAGCAAAAATATAGGGGGGCCCGACCCCCTAGACCACCCTGGATATGGTCCTGGTTTGAAGTGTTCACGAGCAGAAGGGGAAAATAGTTTTAAGCATTTGGAATTGCAAAGACAGACTGAAATATTTTATATTGTTCCTTTTGTTTAATAAGTATAATTATATTTTTTCTCTTTCGATAAGAATTAACATTTCTTTTTATTCCATCACTTTTCTATTGGAGTTAGGAATAACATTCTGAACAATTTTGAAACACACAAGGCCAAGTCGAAGTTAAGTAGAATATTTTATTTTGTTATTTGTGTGAAATATATTTTTCTTTCTTTCTTCCTATATAAAAGGGGTAAAAGTAGATCTGGAAAGGTAGGGGGAGGCATGAGTCACACTGTCCCGCCTGCCTATCTCTGCCCATTGTAAATTTTTAGAAAGTGGAGGATGCCACAAATATTTTTTGGAAGTGAAGAGACGGTGTCCCTCCTCGTTGCCCCTTAGTTTTACCCCTACTATATATGAGAATTAAAATTTCCCTTTATTCCTATGGAAATAGCAAAATGGATATTCAAAACAGTTTTGGTTTTCAAACACTTAATTCCAAGAAGCAAGCATATCTCCATGAAATAAGCATATCCTTTTCCTTCCTTCCTTCTTTCTTTCTTTCCTGACTCTTATCTAGTAGATCGCCTGAAGGCAAAACATCGCACAGCAAACAAGTTGATTTGACACGTGCCAACGACAGAATGAAAGTCTTGATTTTAGTACTGAAGCTACCCTCAGGCAAAAAAGCACGATGCCCGCAGGCATGGCTTCTGTGCCTTGTAACATTGTGTTGAAAAAAAACACAAGGTCAGTTGTCAGTTGCCTAGTTCTTTGGAAAACAACTGATAAGACTTTTTCTATTATACAAATCGAAGCCTCTTTATTTCTTATAAAAATAATATATCCAGATTCACGGAAGCGGACAGGAATTGTAAAAGAAATTTCAAAAATATCTTGTTCATTCAGATCCTTTATTATTATTATTATTATTATTATTATTATTATTATTATTATATTATCATAATTAGCAGTAGTAGTAGTAGCAGTAGTAGTAATAGTAAGAGTATCATTATTAATATTAGTATTATTAATATTATTATTATTATTATTTCACATAATATTTTTCGTTAGTCCTCACAGCAGTTAATACTTAGCAGCAGGGATAAAAGTGCTTGGGAACGCGGTGGGACGCCGTCCGCTACCTCTAAGAAATGTATACGGCGTCCCCCAGTTCCTGAGAAATTACAATGGGTAAAGATAGGTATGGGGGACGGCCTGACGTCATGCCGTTACCTACCGTCCCGCCACCATTTCAGATTCACTTTATCCTTGCATAGCAGGAAATCGATACAAGAGTTCGTAGGACAGCTACTCTTTATTATTAAAAATCGTAATTTGGCAGTCATTAACAGCAATATTTCTGTGTCTAGAATTAGAAGAGGAGGGACTGGAAGTTATTACTGCCACGTATAAAAATGAAATCTGTGTTCAACACTGACTACGTATAATTAAAAAATTATTTTAAAAAACGAAATGCTTGCACCTTTTCAAAAGTAAAATTAATATAATTAATAAAAAATACATTCATTGAAAAACTCAGGGGTAACAAGAGCACCCTCTTAAATCCGCTTGATAGCGTTCGAGTCCAAATTTAAGTAAAGTTAACGCATAGAACATCCAGGTTCGATTACCGGTGGAGTTCATGTGGTTCAGATTCGACATTAATTAGTAGGTCCACATCTCGTATAATTTCGCTGCTGAAAGGGACGTTAAGCTCAAAATCAACTAAAGAAAAGTTAAAACAATGAGAAAGTTTTCAACTGTTTTGGCGTATGCAATTCAATGTTAAATAAAACTACATACACTATTTGATAATGGAAGCATAATCAGAAATACAGTATCCAATAAAGCAAACTTTTCGTGAAGGGTTTCGTGAACAAGTATTGAAAATAGTTTAAAAAGTTGCGTAATGCAGAAATACTATTTTATCGCGTATGAACTTGAGGTTTCTAGAACTGCTAGTTCTGACCACACATTAACACCGCTGAACCAGGATATGATCGAGCGATGGACTAAACCATAGTTTCCAACTTCACCCAGTGTAAATAAAGTAGGATTGAAACCCAATCTATCCAGGGTATACCTGAGCGTCAGGGGGGTGTAGCCCCTATAAAATTCCCCTTGGATCCGCGCCTGTGGAAACCAATTCATATTTCATAACTTCACACACGGCACGATCAATCACTGAATCTACTGAAATCTTACTACGTAATAATTATCGAGTATCTACACTTTATGTATTAGAGTTCATAGTATATTCTATCATAATATAAATTGCCACCCATGTAGTGTGTGCTAATGTAACTAAGGGTGCGCATGAGACAAGATTTCTGGCTGTCTCTAAACTGTGCTGTAAAAGTGATGTATTGACTCGAAAAATGTATATTTCTCTATTGGACGAGCCGTGTCTCGACTCGAATTTTGTCCAAAAAAAATCGTGTCTCGATTCGTTTCGTGCGCATCCCTAAATGTAACTCATGACAAAAATGTTTTGTTTTAAAACAAAATGAAATGGTTGAGGTAGATTCTGCCGAGTGGAAGACATGCAATTTATTAAATCGCCTAGCAACACACTTTGCCACACACAGGTTATACTCTTCACGTTTTCCCCCATGCTATCTAAAGTATAGGCTAATCTTAAATTCGCATTGGCCATTCCAGTTTTCTAACAAGAATTATTACGTTGGAATTTAATTTGGATGTAAAATCCTGACTTAATGAGCATTAAATCTCAGTTTGAAATTTGATGTCTACCTTGCATCCAAATACTTTTATCATTTCTCTCAATGTTGATAGGAGCCGAAAGTTCCAATTGATCCCAATTTTTCGCTTTAATTCCCTCTATTTTTCGTAAGATTTTAAAGAAATGTTATTACTAACAAGTAACACTTGCGAAGTGTAACACACCGATTTTGATAAAATTTAGGAGGTAGACACTACATATGAAATAAACGAATACGTGTTTCTTATTTTCAGCGGGAAAAACAGTTTTAAGGGGCAAAAGCCCCCACCCACAGCTTTGAAAGTTGACGCTCGAAAGGCAAAAACCAAGTAAACCGAAGTAAACGAAATTTTACAAACATATTGCAGACATAAAATGAGGGAACACGTGTTTCGTATTTTCCTGGAGAAAACGGCTAAGTGGGGAACGGACCCCTCCAAAACTTCCATCACGAAATATTGAAAGTACTAGTAACAATACGTCAGATGTGTGTAAAGGACACAAAGAATTACAACAAAATTTTGTATATGAATGTAATCGATTGAGTGTTCGTGTCACTGTTCGGGCGGCCATTTATTTGTAACCAACTAGAGTGTTCAAGTCGCTGTTCGGGCGGACATTTATTTGTGACCAACTAGAGGTCGGGGTCCATGTTCGGGCGAACATTTATTTGTAATCGGCGTGGTTCTGATCTGATCGCTGTCCTTGGCTCGTGGTATTACCAATAAGTATACTCCTGATACTTTAACTTACCTGGACAGGACGACGAAGACCTCTCCAAGAAAGGTTACAAACTGTTTCCCACAAAGCTCATCGGTCTCAATAATGAGATGAGCATTAGGCGCCGAGAGGTTCGGGTGTCTCGTCTCGAAAACCTCACGGACGATCAGACGGTCATCCAGACCATAACGCACACAAATATCACTCATACAAACAACGAAAACACACTGGATTAATTGACACTATACTTATTTATTAGAACACTATTTTGAAAAAAAAAAATAACGAAGAGAAATGAATACAACACTGGACACTAATAAATTTTGCCGCTGAAATTACGTTTTGCCCTTTACGGGAAATATAGCCCTTTCTATGTATATATGATTATAATTCGGGTATCACTATAAATACTTTGCTCACACCATGAACACACTTGGGGGATTCGCACTGGGGAAAAGTTGTCTGGATCGTCCCACGATGAACCCAGTTGTTACGCTGAACAGTCCTGCAGCGTAAAAGTAAATCTTGAGTAAATAAACGAAAAGAAGGTCTTCACAGTTGAATTCTGATATTGGAGGGCGCGAATATAACTTTTGAAACGCACAAGGTCTGAGGACCTGGGATTTCACTGATTGGGGCTAGCCGTAAGTAATCGTCCTTCATCGGCTAAATAGCTTGTGCCCCTTAACACAACTGATGTTTGAAGTTCAACGCGAGATGCGTGGTTGCATCTTCCAGACCTGTAGTCAAACTCCCTGAGCATCTAAGCTCAAGCTACGGATTGCAATGGTCAACAGAAAAGTGTTGGCAGTTCATTTCAAAAATTACTCAGTTAACTCACCTGTATGCACATACAAACAGAATATAGAAAACAATTTCTGTTAATTTTAGTCAACTGCCCATAATGCACTAGACACGGCGATAACACTGGCGTGAGAAAGTACAGATAACGGGCTACGAAACAACACAGTTGGTGCCACTTTGGTTACTGAAACATCTGGTCAGCCCGTATTTCTCCAATCTATTATAATGTTTCCATAAGCGATTAAAGAAAGCACTTAATTCAGTTCCAAATAACTGCAGAATATATACTGTGCATATAATAAGTCAGGGAGAAACACTGAAATGGTTAGTCACTAACTGCAATGTTCTCAGCAAAATCAATGTTTTAAATATATATATGAAAAAACGATGAAAGACTTCTTTGTCCAATTGTGTGGGAAAGAAGCAATTCCCACCAAAGAAAGAACTTATGTGCGTTGCAGAATAAAGTATAAATCGAAAATAATAATCACAGTCTTCACGAAATATACAGGACATCCACAAAAAAATACTTCTATAACCTGGTGGCGGTTATAGATTGGTGTCCGAAAGTGGAACGACCTGTCAAGTGCACATGTAGTCAGGTTGAGAACCCTTGGCCGTATGACGAAGTAATGAATAAAATTAGGTTTTTCACCTGAAAATTTAAAATGAGTTAGTTGGCAACACTGCCATATGGTGTGAGACTTACGTGTATGAACGTTGAATGGTTTTTCACCTGAAAAAGGGCTATTTAAAATAGTTAAATAACTAGTCCACTCACTACAAAGTGATGAGGTTCCTGCATGAGCAATGTCCAATCCAAATGTTCCATGAAGTAATAAGATCCTCTTGAACAATTGGTGCAATTGGGTTTCCTTATCTTCCGTTACTTCACATGTTGAAACCATGCTGTCTTCCTGTGTGAGTATCCTCCATGATTCTCCAACGATGAGTTGATGAGGGGAGAAGGGGAGATTTTTTTTTTTTAACACTGGTGTGAGAAACGAAGTACAGTTACAACACCTGTATGATAACTTTTTTTTTTTTTTTAAGTTCGCAGAAAGCGTTTATAGGGCTATTAAAATTCTTACCTCTTTTTTTTTTTTAATACAAATACTTTTCGTAAAATGTTTAAGTGTTCCGTTTCGATCACTTTATTTTGTGCAATATGAAATAAATATACACACACGATAACTATTCATGAAAACATCGACTTGAAGAATTATCAAATATCTCAATAAAAATTAGTAAATATACTGATATCTGTATTTAAAATATCAAAATGTGAATGAATAAGCAAATAGCAAAACATGTTAAAGGTACTAAAATATTAAAATTATTGTTAAAGTTTCGATATCACTATAATATATTTGAAATTATTGAAAAAGTAAAATGAATGGAAATGTAAACACATGATAAACTGACAATATATAAACAAAATAAGATTTTCGCCTGTATGTCCTTTTTTTTTTTTTTTTTTTTTTTTAACTGTGCCTCGTGTTGTTTGGAAGAAAAGAACGAAAAATCGTTTTTCAAAATAAAAAAAAATAAACTTAAGTGTCAAAAATGACGTTCATAGTAATTCCAAGAAATAAGCATGATTCTGCATATCAAAGAAAAAGATTGTGATTTCGTTGACATGTATGAAGAAAATTTGGCACGCCATAAGATCAAATGCCATCTGCTCGTCGTGAAAATCGAGACTTTAATTCAATAATGCTCAATACAACTAATGATTTTATTCTGAAACATATTTATTATTAGCTTAGGCCTAAAATAATGGTCGTTGTTCACTTCCATAAACGTAAACATTGTAGGGTTACCAGAACATATGGGTATTATCTGCAAAAGAACTTATTAATGCAGCGTTGAAAACTATACGGTGTTGATCCAAGTTTTTCAAAGGTCTGAATCAAGGAAGTTGACTCACTAGTCCAAACATTCCTGAAAATAAATGGTCATTACGCCATAAATTGACCAAAACTATTGGTGGGAAAAATGTGTAATACTACACGTACTTACACACACAATATGCCATCGACACCTGCGAGGCAAAAAAAAACTAGAAACGAGGAAGGCCTGCAACCCTAGGCACTTACAAAATTGTTTCTGCACAAAACTGAAATATAAACATTAATATTCAGTAAACTACGCGTATGTTCCCTGGAACATAACATACGTCTTCCACCTAGAAAAAATGTGTAAACACACAAAATACAAATGCTCTCGTAGCATTGTAAAGATATGTCTCTATAAGACAAAATACATGAGACCTACTAAGAAAAAACATGAGATACAAACAAGAATATAGTCAACGACATTACAACTTTCTGGTCAGTCCGAAACATCAAGATTAAATTCCCTACAAAACAGCTGTAACAAGCTTCCTTAGGCATCTTCGCTACAAATATTCAAACTGGTCTTATTAACGCATAAAAATTCAGTCATCGAGCATACGAAATAATTGACAAAGTAATTTTCAAAAATCGTTATGGCTTCATGCTGTTCGAAAGAAAATAAATTTATTATTCGGGATCTAGATCGAATTAGAATAATTTCTAGGACATACTGGCACTAAAATACACTTTTCTCAAAATTAATAAAAAAAAATATTACAACTCATTAGCATACAAGTACACAATATAGTTACGATTCATAAACATTAAAATATTTATTGGGATATTACTAGACAATAAAATATACTCAAAATATTTAACCTAAGAATACGCATACTTAGTTACGGATACCATAAAAGAAGAAGAGAAGTGAAAAACTATATTTTGCGATTGATGGCGAAAATACAGTTAGCTATGGAATATCCAATGGATTAGCCACATCCATTTTTGCAACAGATCTGCAATTCCAGGAAAAATTGCCTCCCTGAAAAAAAAATATTTATCTTTATCCCCATAAAATATCCTACCCGAAGAAGTTTCCCTACGGTCGTTCAGTGGTCTAGAGAAGACGAAAAAAAAATGTTAATTAGAAATTACAAGAAAATACAGAAGTTAAACATATTTCCGCATATATATTAATATGAGGGGAAAAACGACCGTTCACCATCAGAATATCTGTTCATATAGTTCCTTCTACAATAAAAGGATTACTGCTTTCGTTCGGAGAATTATACTATTCACGCGACATTCCTGCACACCCTATTACCAACAAGGAAATGTCTATTATCACTTGTTTAAGGCTTAGCCTACTTTCCGTTCTAAACTTTTCTCTTCGAACAAAATATATCATGTCACATCCTGGAAATTCAAATAAGTCAAAATCGGGTAAATGACGTAAATGAGGTTCAATAAAATTACAGTAAACACTTCAAAATGAAAACGAAAATCTAAGATTAACACTGAAAAAGAAATTTAACATTGGTAATTGTAAAGTTTCATGTTCTACGCATGAGATTACGTACTAAGTTTTAATCACAAATATAAAATGTATATATATTTAACAACCAAAAGTTTTCTTATCCTGGGCATCTCGATAATTTTTTTTTTTTCTAAAAGAAAATCAAACATTAATTCTAAATAACATGTAATAACATATTTAAGAATTTCGAAAGTGGGAAGAGATCCTAAAAGTTTTTTTAAAATTTAAAACATTTAATAAAAATATGTTATAAGGCCAAAATATCTTCCCACTGGCTGAAGGTACGGATATCTCGCCAAGATATCAAACCGTTTTTGGATAAGTACGGTCCCTCTACGTATGTGATTACGTTAATTATTTACTAAAAAATCTAAATTCAAACATCTAAAATGAAAACAAGAAAAAATTAATGACATTAAAATGAAAAAATTAAACTAATAGTAAGTCATTAGTAAGGTTTGCAACACTCATACACAGCTGACTGAGGTGTGAACTGCTACACGGAGCAAAGACAGAAAAAAGAAAAGAATGAATCAGCTGTATATCACCCGTTATTCGTAGACATTAACAGGTGATCGAAAATGCAGCGATTATCTTATCACAATAAAGAAAGAAAACGTGTTATCTGCTCTTTACCGAACAGTTAAAAGCTGGAAGCAAAAAGGAGTATTGAAAGAAATGCGTAATTCTTCTTTTCGTATCCAGGTGTTCTATCAAAAACTAAAAGCAAAAAGAAAGAAAATGAATACATGTTTATCGCTTAGAAATGCGTCGCTTTTCTGAAAGAAAAATTTGTATCAACACCCAAAGTCTTGGTTGCCCCTCTTTTTTTTCTTTTCCTATGATTACTGTTTCTACTTTGATAATTACGGTTTGTTCGTCTATTCCTACAGCGGTTACCTCTATGTACAAAAATACTCTTAATGTTCTCACTCAAGTTGCGTTTCCAATCTCGTTTGTGATAACTCATATTTCGTGGCCGTGATTTACGACTCCTTCTGTTTCTATTACTGCCTTTTCGAGTGCAGGTTTGGTTCTGATTCCCTTTAAATTTCGTATTGTTTACGCTCCGGTCTGCGTATCTTTGCTTATTGCTATAACGGTAACCTCGTTTACGCTTTTTCTCTCTGTAGTTTGTGGTAGTTTGTTTTGTGCGCTTACGACCTCTGTCGTCTACAATCATATGTTCGTGGATTTCACTACTTCTGATACTACAAGTGGTGTTGCTAGATACTGAATGAATAAAATCGTTGCCAGATTTGTTACGAGGTTGGTTTAGACTACCTGTCTCTGGTTGGAGTTCAGATTCCTGCGTTTCCTTTTCATTAAGAATATTAGTCTCTAGCTCAGGTTTCAATTCCAATGTTTTGTTTACACTAGGAATATGAGTCACTAACTGAGGTTCAAATTCCGGTGTTTCGTATCCAGTGGGAACGTCTGACTGTAACTGGGGTTCGCATTCCGGTGTTTTGTTTCCAGCATTTTCCGTTTGCTGACTATTTTCACGAAACACGTCCCGTAAAGCGTCTATATTCTGACCTAATTCAACAAAATTTTCTTTATTCTCATCTACTTTTCGTTCTAATCTAGCTAGGTTTTCTTTATTCTCAGCACGGGACTCTTTACATTCTATTAAGTATCTCTCAAGTTCCTGTATAATATTTTCCCTTAATTTATCAAAATTTATATCTATCTTAGTAAGAAAATCTACTTCCTGCTCTGCCATCTTGGACAAAAATAAACTAGGCTATCACAAAAACATGATTAAAATCACCTGAAAGAGATTTTTTTTCAGATTACTGGTACTGAGCTGAAAGAGAAATGGTATATTAAAATATTAATCTTATAAATATTCGAGCACCAACGGTCTCGATTCGGGTCAATAGTTCGGGCGTCATTTATTTGTAATCGATTGAGTGTTCGTGTCACTGTTCGGGCGGCCATTTATTTGTAACCAACTAGAGTGTTCAAGTCGCTGTTCGGGCGGACATTTATTTGTGACCAACTAGAGGTCGGGGTCCATGTTCGGGCGAACATTTATTTGTAATCGGCGTGGTTCTGATCTGATCGCTGTCCTTGGCTCGTGGTATTACCAATAAGTATACTCCTGATACTTTAACTTACCTGGACAGGACGACGAAGACCTCTCCAAGAAAGGTTACAAACTGTTTCCCACAAAGCTCATCGGTCTCAATAATGAGATGAGCATTAGGCGCCGAGAGGTTCGGGTGTCTCGTCTCGAAAACCTCACGGACGATCAGACGGTCATCCAGACCATAACGCACACAAATATCACTCATACAAACAACGAAAACACACTGGATTAATTGACACTATACTTATTTATTAGAACACTATTTTGAAAAAAAAAATAACGAAGAGAAATGAATACAACACTGGACACTAATAAATTTTGCCGCTGAAATTACGTTTTGCCCTTTACGGGAAATATAGCCCTTTCTATGTATATATGATTATAATTCGGGTATCACTATAAATACTTTGCTCACACCATGAACACACTTGGGGGATTCGCACTGGGGAAAAGTTGTCTGGATCGTCCCACGATGAACCCAGTTGTTACGCTGAACAGTCCTGCAGCGTAAAAGTAAATCTTGAGTAAATAAACGAAAAGAAGGTCTTCACAGTTGAATTCTGATATTGGAGGGCGCGAATATAACTTTTGAAACGCACAAGGTCTGAGGACCTGGGATTTCACTGATTGGGGCTAGCCGTAAGTAATCGTCCTTCATCGGCTAAATAGCTTGTGCCCCTTAACACAACTGATGTTTGAAGTTCAACGCGAGATGCGTGGTTGCATCTTCCAGACCTGTAGTCAAACTCCCTGAGCATCTAAGCTCAAGCTACGGATTGCAATGGTCAACAGAAAAGTGTTGGCAGTTCATTTCAAAAATTACTCAGTTAACTCACCTGTATGCACATACAAACAGAATATAGAAAACAATTTCTGTTAATTTTAGTCAACTGCCCATAATGCACTAGACACGGCGATAACACTGGCGTGAGAAAGTACAGATAACGGGCTACGAAACAACACAGTTGGTGCCACTTTGGTTACTGAAACATCTGGTCAGCCCGTATTTCTCCAATCTATTATAATGTTTCCATAAGCGATTAAAGAAAGCACTTAATTCAGTTCCAAATAACTGCAGAATATATACTGTGCATATAATAAGTCAGGGAGAAACACTGAAATGGTTAGTCACTAACTGCAATGTTCTCAGCAAAATCAATGTTTTAAATATATATATGAAAAAACGATGAAAGACTTCTTTGTCCAATTGTGTGGGAAAGAAGCAATTCCCACCAAAGAAAGAACTTATGTGCGTTGCAGAATAAAGTATAAATCGAAAATAATAATCACAGTCTTCACGAAATATACAGGACATCCACAAAAAAATACTTCTATAACCTGGTGGCGGTTATATGAACAACATACCAAAAATAAAGGAATACGGTTTTTTTATTTTGTGCTGAAAAACGGTTTTAGGGGACAGAAGCCCCCACCCAAAATTTTAAAAGTTAACACCCGAAAGGACAGAAGAAGCGAACAAAAGTGAATGAAATTGTGCACAGATATTGTAGACATAAAATGAGGGAATACGTTTTTTCTTATTTTCCTGAAAAAAAGAAAACCGTTTAGATGGGACACATACACCTCCACAACTTTGATCGTGAAATATCAAAACTTCTAATAACAGTATGTCAGAAGTGCTTGAAGGACATGAAGAATGAGAACGACTGATTGTGTAGGGATAGTACGCAAGAAATAAACGAATACGGTTTTTATTTTATTTTCTGTAGAAGAACGGTTTTAGTTGGCAGAAGCTTCCAAACCAAATTTTTAAATTTGAGGCCCAAAATGCAAGGAGAAGTGCACCCAATTGAATGAAATCGTACGCAGATATGGCAGACATAAAATGAAATAATTGGGTTTCGTATTTTGCTGGCAAAAGTGGTTGAGTGAGGAACGGACCTTCTAAGTCATTGATTACGGAATATCAAAAGTGCAAATAAGCATACGTTAGAAGG
This sequence comes from Thermobia domestica, assembly GCF_964235325.1. Classification (NCBI taxonomy): domain Eukaryota; kingdom Metazoa; phylum Arthropoda; class Insecta; order Zygentoma; family Lepismatidae; genus Thermobia; species Thermobia domestica. The sequence continues at coordinate 206,036,415 of NC_137457.1, forward strand.
TCCTAAAGAATATGGAGAATTGCAACGAAACGTTGTAAAGGGACAATTTGCAAAACAATATATAAAACGTGTTTTAATTTTTGCGGAAATAGAGTGTTGGGGCCTAGGCCCCATCCGAAAAAAAGTAAATATTACCGTAATAGCGCAGGAAGGATTGGACCGAAGCAAATCGAATTGTGTGTAGATATTATATAGACCCTTTGTAAAATAAGGCCTTTCTTGCTTCTGGAGTGTCTCGAACCGTTTTGCTTAAAATTTGGCAGATCAACAGCAAACTGGAAATAAACCGGCACGTGTTTTTCTTTATGCGGAAAAACATTGCAGGGTTAAAGCTCCCTCGTGAAATACTATAAAATACGCTATACTGTTTGCGCTTGCTGTTAGTTGCTCTCCCAAATGTAAAGAAATCGGATGGAGGCCACTTGTGAAACACGGAAGGCCATAAAGTACATACTAATCCTCCCGACAGTCAACGCCACGGTTCACTCGACAGTTTTTTTTTAAGGAAAATACGAAACACGTACTCCCTCATCTTACCTTTACAATATTAGTGCACATTTTATTCACTTCCGTCCACTTCTTCTTCACCTCTATGAAATTTTGCATAGTCTCACAATACTCACGGCGCTTTACCTTGTCTTGTGGGTATAAGTTCTGAACCAACTGCAGTCGGTACGGGTAACACCGCAAACGCTTGCGTAAAATCTTGCTTACTGTTGTTTGTGGCATCTGCAACTCTCTGCTAGCTTTACGTGTAGACTTCTGTGGGCTGTGTACGAAGGCTGCTCTTACGCGCTCCACAGTTTCCTCGGAGACTGGATTTCGCCCTGAATGTCCTTTTGTTTGATCACAAATGTACCCCGTCTCAATAAACGTTCTATGCCACTTCACAATGGATTTGTGTGTGGGTGGATCAGCATTAAATTGTCGTTTGAAATAACGCTGCACCCTCACAAAACTGTTTGTTTTTGCAAATTTGTAAAACGCAGCAGCTTCGTTGCTGTGGGGTGAACGCCATTTTGGATGTTACTGCCCTCTAGCTGCCCTGGTCAGAACTAGGATTCTGAAAAGATAGATGGGAAAATACCTTGAGTTTACTGAGCTCTGTAAAAATTTCATGTAAATATTCAATTAAATGTTAATTATATGGCACTTTAAAATCAGGTACTGTTTCTGTGCTCACGCTGCGTTTGTTAAAAAAATGAAGTTTGGTCCAACGCCTTTCGAATTCTCAACCAACCCAACCGCAGAGCTTTTTTGGTTGCGTGCTATTGCAGGAAAAGGAGAATTGCAGGTGGTAATGCACTTTTGGAGTCGTGTATAGAAGTGTTCCTGAATGGCAGTCATCCTTTTTGTCGGTGGAATGCCATTTTTTGCATTTGCAAGCGCTTACGAAAACTACAGTTGCTCAGGCCGTGGAATCAGACTGATACCAAACAAAAACGGATGGTTACAGGAGGGATTGAGATACACGGAAAATATAAACTTTTTCTTCTAAATATACACTGTTGAAAACCAACACAAGAAATCACCAGAAGAAATACAGAAATTACACTTCTAAAGGGGCTAAATTTGGTATGGCATAAATGAGGGGTTCATAAGCTTTATGTTGAATCATACTGCATGTAAAGAGTCTGCAGAGATATCCACAGCTATGATACTAGTGGCACCGTAGGTTTATAGGAGTCCGAAAGTCGAAGTTGATGCTACTTTCGGGGCGTAATATCACAAGTGGGCAAAATGCTAAAAATTGCTGCTTAGGCCACAAAGTAATTATGTATGTGAATAAACTATTGCAGAAAAACATCATTGATAATATATGGAGAAAACAATGAGAACATGGTAAAAATTATAACAAAGCACTTGCGTAACGATTACTGTAGTTCGGAAAAATTTGAATATTTGAATTAATTCATGCTAGCTCTGAAAAGCTACAAATGGTGCAGCAATTAGGCCCACCTTTGTTTGTTCAGTTTTGCAAAAGCTTGCGAGTGGTATTTGTTCCTTCTTTCTAGCTCTATGATCATTGCCACGTCTATATGTCAAAGGTATTAGCTCCCCTTACACCCACGAACCCATCGTTGAACTGGACTGTGGTATTAAGGTATTTTATGTATCAGCAAAGTATCATTGAAATCCAATCCCAGTTAAGGAAATTAATATGTTCACAAAGTTACGTTACATCTATCCTAACTATATATAAAACTCTTTACTCTCTTTACATGCACGGGTTTTAAAGGAACTGAAAAATCTTCCCAGTGTTATTTATATGGGGCATCTTCTACACCTCAAAATGTTTAGGCAATTCTAGTAGAATTAGAATGATGAAATTTGGCATGATTGTAAACTTCCGAGACTAACCCACAGGAAAATTGCCAAGAGTCCACATTTTTAGTTTCTACGGGGTCTAAAGGGGAATGAAGTATTTCCCATGTTATTTAAGTGGATGTTTCCTTGTGACAAAAATCATATCTTTTTGATACTGGATATACGAAAATAAACTTGAAATTTGGTAGAATTGTAGGTCTAAAGGTCCGAGGTCGTAGGCTGACCAAACGTGGGGATCTGGGTCAGAGCCCCAGCTAACCAAGGCTAGTCTATCCTATATAACGCAACCTTATGAACATATTAACTTCCGTAACTGGGATTGGATTTCAATGATACTTACCTCTGCCTTAACCCATCGGTCCTGTTCGACGATGGGTGTCGTTGGTGCAAGGGCGAGCAAATCACTTTACCATATATAGATGCGGCAGTGATCATGGAGCTAGAAAGATGAAAAAAACATAAAGCTTTTGCATAACTGAACACGAACAAAAACGGGCCTAGTTGCTGCACCATGTGTAGTGTTTGAAATCTAGCTTGAAATATATTCAAACATTACAATTTTTCCAGGTTACAACTATCTTCACTTTCGTGCTTTCTTCGTGTTTCTGCCATTTCCTCACTGTTTTCTCCATGTAATATCAGTCATGACTATTTTTGGCAACAGTTTATTCACATACAGAATTACTTTGTGGCCTAATCAGCAAATTTTAGCACTTCGGCCTGTTGTGATATTGCGCCCCAAAAAGGGCATTAAAATCACAAACTTCAAATATCGGAACCCCATAAATTTGCGATGCCAGTAGTATCATAGCTGTGGATATTTCTGCAGACTCTTTACATGCATAGTATTCAGCACAATACTTATGAACCCCTCCCTTTATGCCATTCCAAAATACAGCCTCTTTAAAAGTGTAATTTCTGCAGCTTTCTGGTGATTTCGCGTATTGGTTTACAACCCTGTATATATATTTAAAAGCAAAAATTTATAATTTCTGTGTACCTCAATCTCTCCTCTAAACATCTGTTTTTGTTTGACGTTTGTCTGACTCGTACGGCCTGAGCAACTGTAGTTTTCGTAAACGCTTGCAAATGCAAAAAATTGGCACTCCACCGATCAAAAGAATGGCCGCCATTCAGGAACACTTGTACAAACGACAAAGTGAATAATGTTATTATCCTTCTCATACAAAAGGTTAATCACACTTTTATTTCTATAATTCGCGGGTGGGTGGGTAAAGTGCGTAAGTCAAAAATTGCTCGAATTGAGTTATCATTAACACTGGATAGAGAAAAGTGTGAGGAATGCTTGAGTATAGTGCAAGAAGTCATAATGAGAATAGTGGCAAAATTATGGAGAAGTGTATTTTGAGTTATCTCAGATCGAAACAGAAATGGATGTGTAGCAGGACCGTGCTGGGATACTAATAAGGGCGGTGGACAAGTCTACTGAAAGGGCGCCCATACAAACGGGAATATATATATATATATATATATATATATATATATATATATATATATATATGTTATGTATAAACTTTGAAAGAAAGTATGAGTGCCATTTAATATGAAAATCACCACCAAATTTGTTTTAGTATTAACGTAAGTAGCTAATTTGTGAAAACCTCGAATCGAAATCCTCTTTTATAGAGAAAAACTTTTTAGTTCCTGTAACAGCATTTCTGTCAAATAAAAAGAAGATAAATATATCAACAACTTAATGTAGCTCTATTGTCTCTGGACACTGGAGGTTCAGTGCCGCGTTTACAAAAGCTCCCCATTGATTTCTGTCCTTAGCCAACTGGACTGTTTCTACTTTATATTCCAATCTCTGCGAGAACCATTTTAATGTTGTCCTCCCATCTGCGGCTCGGTCTTCCTAATGGTCGTTTTCCTATTTGAATTTCCAGTTAAAACTTTGAAAGCGTTTCTAATTTCTTCTATTCTAGCTACACGACCTGCCCATTTGAGCCTACTAGACTTGATGACCCTAATAATGTTTGGTAAACGTATAAATTATACACTTCCTCGTTATGAAGTTTCCGTCATTCCACATTCCCGTTCCTCTTGGAATCCGAATCTTGTTTTCAAATACTTTCAGTCTGCGATATTCCCTCAGAGTCAGTGACCATGTTTCGCAACCTTACAGCACAACAGGCATGATTATCGTTTTATATTTTAAGCTGCAAATTCCTCAACAGAATTCGCGACAACAAAAAAGTTTTAACTGATTAATAACACGAAATCCCTGCTTTTAGATGACGTCAAATTTCTTAGTGATTATGGTTTTGGTCTGTTAATAATGATTCTAGATATTTGAAAGTACCACTTTGTAGAAAGTAAACATTATCTGGTATTTTAACGCATTCATAAAATGCGGTATTACGATCCTGATGAACTTCCATGTATTTAGTTTTCTCTGCATTTACTTCTAAGCCCATATCCCTGCAAGCGTTAATTAAGATTTATGCATTCTTTTCTATTGTTCTAACATCCCCTATAAAATTTACATCATTAGCATACACCATAACCTGGTAAATACAATTCAGCCCTAGGATCTGATTGCTGTCTTTGATTTTCCTTATAGTGTTCTCCAAACCAAAGTTAAATAATAATGGCGACAGCGCATCTCCTAGTTTTAAGCCATTCTCGACGTGAAAGCTCGTGAACGGGAATTTCTCTATTCGAACCTTACTTTGGAATTCATTTAAACATATCTTAATTAATATAACTTTTTCGGTATTCCAAATTCTATAAGCATGTTGTTCAATGTTTTCCTCCTACCCAAGTCTAAAGTCAATAACTGATGTGCCAGAATATTGTATTCTTATTTCTTTTCAAGTATTAGTCGAATGGTAAATATCTGGTCGATAGTTGATCGATTTTACCTAAATCCGCTCTGATAATCTCCAATAATTTCATCTGCGTATGGAGGCAATTTTTCTAATAGAATGTTTAAGAGGATTTATTGGATGTTGACGGAAGAGAAATACCTCAATAATTATAACAGTCAGTTTTGTCGCCTTTCTTGTGAATTGGAACCAGACACGTAGCCACTTCTCGTATATAGTTATTGCGAGAAGGGGGGGGGGGTCCGTGACATGAAATACTATGGTCATAAAACCAGAGGCTCGATCATTCTAAAAAAATTTACTGAAACATATATTGGTTCGTTTAGCCAGGATTTCGTAACGGCGGGGGAGGGAGGGGAAAATTACATGAAATTCTGAAGTCCCAGGAGCTCGATCTAAACTACTTTACTATCAACATACATTGGTTTTTGAGTATATGTTGGTAAGTATTTAAAGAAATCTCGAGTAAAGTTTAAAAAAAAAAGAAAAAGTATTGAAAAAGATTACACTGTACAGTATTTACATCATTCCTCTGTTAATTTAAATTTAACAATTTTCCTTTCATTATGACCTCAACTATTATAAAAAAAAGTACATATTCACTATTATAAAAAGTACATACTGAATAATGTCTTGTAAAATATTTTGCAATATCTGCGTTCCTTTTTCTGTTGAATCAAACGTTAACAGAACTTTCTTTCCACATATATTTTTGTTTTTATTATTCCGTCCACTACTGTCTGTTTCAAATGACAGGTTAAAGGAGCAGTAGAAAATTGTTTTTGAAATAATATGTTTGATATTGCAAGGATGCGATGACGAAAAATTATGATAAAAAATGTCTACGCTGTTACACAACGACACTATGCTTTCGGAAGCTTGAAATCTCCCTGACTAGTAGCAGAAATTCTGGGAATTCCGCAACTTTTCTAGAAATTTCAAATTCCCTGACTCTTCCAGAATATATCGCTCACCTCGCAACCATGTTTTGCAAGTAATACAAATTTCCTCATAAGAAAGAGTAACCAAAGGCTTCCTGTAGTTTATTTTTAACGCTGATCCTTCTTTTTCTCATTTCATTTTGTTTCATCCTTCCTTAATTTTTTTCATTTCTGGTCTCGAAGGGGGGGGGGGGGTCCGGAATTATCTCAGCTAAAATTATCTCAGCCGGGATTTCATCTACACCCGAAGATTTGTGTTTCTTTAATTTCTTTATAGCGGTTTCTACTTCTATTCGGTTGGGTTCTGGAATATACGGTTCTGCGGTGTGTATCTCCTTTTCTCCACGCTCACTAGTTTTTGGTTGCGTGTTAAGCAAATCGTCAAAGAAATCTTTCCATCTATTTAAGATTCTATTCTTATCATTGAGAACTGTTCCGTTGGCTTTCTTTAATATATAAGCACAAGGTTGATATGCTTTCTTAAATTCGTTGATCCCCATATACATGTCCCGAATGTTTTTGTTTTTGTTTTTATTATTATCTTCAAGTTAATGAATTTTAGATTTCAAAAATCGCGTTCCTTTGTTCTAAAGATTTTGGAAGTTTTCCGCCAGATAACAATGAAATTTTATATAGTTATTTAGTTCCGATTTTTTAGCCAACGCCGTTTCTTCTATTTTCTCTTCTCTGCTACTTTAGTGCATTCCTGGTAGAACCACGGTTTGTTCCTACGTATCTCTGCGTTTAATTTTTTTTTTTTTGCTGAAATTTTAATGTTATCTCTAATTTCAACCAAGTATCCTAAGTAATGAACACTAGTGCACTCCGAACCTTCTAAAATCGAGAATCTATTTGACACTTTAATCTGGCTCCCCTCTCACCTGACTCTCCTCAAATTTCTTTAAATTAAACCGCTCCGTTTTCAGATATTGAATATTTCCTTTATTCAACGATAGTCTCTCTCTCTTATTATCGCTAGTACCAGGTGGCAATTAGTTTCAGAATCAGCTCCTCTGAACGACCGAACGTTAATTATGCTAGATGTTTTCTTCTGTCTATTAAAACGTGATCAGTTTGATTATGTGATTTTCCTTTTTCCATCTGATGAAATCCAAGTATATTTATGAATGTCGCGATGTGGGAATTTTGTAATCTTCACGATAAAGTTTCTGGATGTTGCAAAGTTCATGGGTCTAACGCCGTTGTCAAAACCTTTCTTATGCAGACATTTATTCCCTATAATCGGTTTGAAAATATCCTCTCATCCTACCTTCGCATTGAAACGGCCTAACAGAATTTTCATATGATATTGCGGGAGATGATCAAATACGCGTTCTATTCTTTCGTAAAAAAAATGTCCTTTTTATCGTCATCCTTATTTTATGCTGGTGCATTTAAAACAAAATATTACACCACCGACCCTTAAGAGAAGTAAAAGAAAATCTATCATTAACAAATTCAATCCATGTAATTGCTAATATTATTCGTTTGTGAACGGATAACCCAATTTCTAGTTGGTAATTTTTATTTCGTTCCGCTTAAAAGAACGTAAAATTTTCCGACTTGAGTCCTCGATTTCCTCATCTAACTTCATGATATCCCACTAGTCCATCCTCTATTTCTAAACTCATTCCTTACAAATTTTAACGCCGCTGCCCTACGGAGACTTCTTATATTCCATGTTCCAAATCTCATGTCTATTTTACTTTGCTGAGTTCGAGCCAAGTAATCAGTTCTAATCCGAGGATTCTGCGAACAGTATCTGAACATTTTTTTTTTCAGGATGAGGTTGTTCGCCCCACACCAAATCCCCAAGCTGGAGGATCACCCCTTGTCGCCTGTCCGCGACTGATTATTCTGTTTATTCGCAGCTAACCTATATATATAGAGGCCTTCTTCTCGATCCACAACCTGAGGACGCGCCATGCTGTGGTGACAGGAAGACCACATTTCACAGAAATTAATATAGATATATGTTAGAAATACAATAGGTACTGATTATCCGAACACTGCTTTAAAACACACAGGAACAATCAATCGGATAATATGGATGCATATTAAGACTGTGCCAACTTAGATGCCGTAAAATTCGTAAATTAGAGACGTGTCAATGTAGTATTTCATGAATGCATCGTACGTTTGACTATCCAAACTATTCTTGATGTATCACTTGTTTCGCTTTATAACTACATAACTTTATAATATTTTTGTAAGCGATCATACTCTTTATCTGTTCTCTGCCAATAGCAACTGTATGAATTTATAATACAAAACTGAAATATAGAATATTAAAATAAATAATAATAATAATAATAATAATAATAATAATAATAATGTGATATTTCGCAGGGCATCTTATGTAAAGGGCGCCTTGTAGCCTTCACAGGTTCTTTATTAACAGTCACTTTTTGAATTTATTATACAAAGCTGGTATACAGAATAGGCTAACTAAAACCACTTATCTATAATGCGATTTTTCGTAGGGCGCCTTATGTAAAGCGAGCACTGTATCTTTCACGGGTTCTTTACCAATAGTAACTGTATGTGTATATTGTACAGGACTGTAGTATACAGAAGAGTGAATAAAATCGTCCATCTTTGATGTGTTCTCGCAAGGGCGTCTAATGTAAAGGGCGCACTGCGCCGTTCACGGGTTTTTTACCAATGAAACTGTAAGAATTTCTGTGTAGTGTAGACTGCAGGACTGTGGTATACAGAAGAGTGAATAAAATCGACCATCTTCGATGTGGTCTCGCAAGGACGTCTAATGTAAAGGGCGCACTGCGCCTTTCACGGGTTCTTTACCAATAAAACTAAAAACCTGTACCTTTACCTATACTGTGATGTTTCGGAGGGCTCACCGGGACACGTCTCGGTGTGCCGGTGGGCCAGCATAGGCCTGGTGTGTAGAATGCGTTATGTCATGGTGTTCATAACTTATAACACACGGTGTAAAAATATGATTTGAGTTTGCAAAATGTGTTATGTCGACACTGTCGTGATAAAACGCATTTTACACCAATGTTTTTAAATTTAATTCATGAATTTACACATTCTGCACTAGATTGAAAACATTAAGGACCGAAAGCAATACTTCAGTCAATAAATTTATCTTTTCGAAAATACTAGTTTTTCACACAGAAATGTTTCATTGAATGAAGTTCAAATTTCACATTCCCCTTTGTATAAGATAAGAACTCAAGGAAAGGATGATGAAGAGAACAGAAACAAGAGGGTATTATGACTATAATTGGTTCAATAACACTGCTCACTGGAAGTCGTGTGTGCAATGGGCCTCGAAACCATCGGAAAATCGCGCGGTTGGTACGCCACTATTGAATAATGTCAGGCAATGAGATTGTTGTACTCTAAGTGACCAAGCATGTTATTTTATTTTAATATTGTTTAGATATCAGACGTTTTGTTTATTCTAGTGCTTTTTAGCTTCCTGCTCCTTCCTAGCAGTACTCAATTGATTATAATAAAAGACAGTTACGTCTTTTAATCTTACGTGATTGTAACAACGGACAGTGTTAGATCATTGTATGGCATGAAGCGATTGCAGGACGAGGTGCTAATGAGATCAGCTATTGTATTTATAAATATCTGTCTCGTTAAATAAATTCAGACGTCAAACATATTTCCATGTTTTCTGATACATGCAGTGACCAAAACAAGAACAGTCGTGTTACAACCATGTCAATGGTAGCCTTACAAGACTGAGAGACACTCGAATCCATGGATCATAAGTTTCTAGTTTCCGGCCAGACCCTTATAAAGTGATACAATAACCATAGTATCATTGAAAAGGCGAATAAAGTTAAATGGAAACATTGAAAATCTGCATAATTGGGCAGTACTAATGAGACAATCATCAAAGAATCAGGTCATAGTATATGTAATGAAACGAAGATTTTCTCAATTTTGTTGCCCTTCTGAGAGGCCCTCTGCTAAACACACACATACACACGAAAAAAAAAAACGAATCAAGAGGAAGAACATCTAAACTGGAGAGAACTAAAATGGTTGAATTATATAAAAGGCGAAAATGTTTTCTTTAGCTACGAAAAATCGATGAATGAGAACAGATTCCAACAGGTATCTTTTGCAAGAAGAGTAAAGCTTCCAATTCTGAAACCAGGTTTGGTCTGCAAAAGAACTGTTCTCATCAGTGTGAAAAAGAAGAAGAATTTGATGGACCTGCTTCAGTTCATTTTTGTAGTGTTTCACTACTTTTACAAAAAGCTACCTACATCCTGTTTAGCCTACATACATACATCCTAACAGCATCGAAGACGGAGATGAAGATGAATAACTGTAGGTGGTCTCGTTCTTTGATATACAATAGTTCGTTGAAACTTGAACAAAGTGATATGTCTAAAAGTATTAACTGGAACATTAAAAAAAAAAAAAAAAAAGTAACACGGATTAAAATGTCCCGAATGCCATTTCTTTTGGGATTCTCCTGAACATAAGCAGAACCATAGTTTGTCATATTCTCATATATGAACTTCCTCATGGCTGTATGGTTAACATACGCGTCTTTGTCACGGGATAGCCGGGTTCGATTCCTGGTGGGATTTCGTCTGGTTCAGATGCATGTTAATCTGTAGACCCACGTCTCATATAACCTTGCTACTGAACACAACGCTAAAACCCCAATTCAACTCAACTCAATATTCTCATTTATAAATGTGACGCGTAGTTATTTATTTTTTTAAAAATAGTACACTATATTCTCTAAGAAGAAATAACGCATAGGATAAAAAAAAAGCAATTAAACAATATGTACTAACTAGGGTGTTATTGTGGTTAACTGATAAAAATTTTGGTCTGTTGTGAGATCTCATAAAATTTAGATTTCATGTCAATATGTAGAATTATGTATCATATAGTTTCCTATGAGTTTTAGGCTAGACCTGACATCCAACTATCTATTGCCCAAAAGCATCCAACTATGTAATGGTCACCACAACTTATATTATATTGCAATACTGTGTAAATAGTATATTAATTTGAAAATAAAAGAAAAATTCTTAAGAATTAATTTTTTATAGGAATCATGCTACTTACTGAGATGAAAGTAATACTGAAATATGTCCTTTCAATCTCTTCATTATAACACAAGTAAGATGACAGTACGTAGTATGGTACAGAGATGGCGTGGATCAATGAAAACTTGACCCACTTCCAACTGACTCACCACCCATCATGACCCACCACGAACCACTGGGACCCACTCCGACCCACCACAACCCATCGTCATCTACTCTGACACATGATTCACGCCATCTTCACTGGCTAACGAGTTTACACTTGTAATAAAACAAGGTTGTGAAATTATCAGTAATCGAAGTTTAAACATCTGCGGTGAATCGCGCAAGTACCGCTCTCTTACAATACCGGCGGATCTGACATTTACAATATAAAATGGTAAAGTGTTTGTCATGGGCGAAATTACGATAAACTTCAATTTAATCATCATATATAAGTATTTTCTTGTTGAATTACATATATTTTCAGTAGAAAATTGTATGAAATTTGCGTCTCATATCAAGGTATAGTAGACCAACGTAAAGGAGCAAAAGTGGTGTAGTTTTCGATATAATTAAGTATACCGTACAAATTTCAAATTTCCATTAACTAAGCTTACAATAGAAATTTTGTCTATTTTTTTCTCACAATTTTATGACAATTGCCTTGTGCTCTGAACGCTCCATATAATGAACATAAGATTCATCAATTACTATAGCAGAAAGCAGTATAATGTGAAACACTGTATTTCTTTTGTCTCAATTAAAAATCGTTTTTCAATTGTTTTTCCACTATCGATCATTTTCGATTACTTTTAAAATTAATCCACTACCAGTTTCCCATATATATAAAAAGTGCCTACCCCCATAAAACGGATTTTAAAAAAAATGCTACAACACGTTCTGTTTATTTTTAATAAAAAGTTAATATCCTGGCTTTCAGCTCCTTGAGTTGAACGACTTGTAAGATACATAATATTTTTTTGCAAAAATTCGGATCCCCAGTTACCCCTTTGTATATGTATTATAATGAAATTGACATAACATCTCAGTTGAGACTGGGGCCTAACCATATTCATTTCATTTGGTTTTGCCATTTGGTCGTGATCATCAAGTGCAGATAGTTACACTCAATTTTTATGTAATAATTCATACAGTACAGCTGATTCACAAATATATTTTTCCAGTAGTTAGCTCCTCTAAAAACTCACATGCTGTATCTAGAAAGCCAGGTTGTAAGTCCTATTGCTATTATTACAATTATTACAAATATCAATGTCCAAAAGTACCTGAAGTTCGTTTTTCACTTAAATTTACTGTACATATATACACTCCTCTCAGATAAGTAAACAGAACCAAATGAAAAAGGAAGGAAAATGGAGGCCTTGAAAGCAAAACATAGAAATTCACCAGTGTTCACCGCTGTCTACAATGCACTGAGCAGAGTTGTCCTATAAACTGTCATGCGTTGTCAATAATAATAACTGACATTCTTCATTTCAATGAATTTAGTTGTTTTTGAATTTAGAAATGTATGTGTAGTAAAATGTACTGTTAACTAGCAGACTGTATCAACCTCTAGAACCCGGACACATTTACTAAAAATCATTAAAATATCGTGATATTTAATATATCTATAGGAGCTACGTGTGCGGAAAATGTACAATGGAGAGTTCTGATATGTGGCAACAGAGAATAATAAAGGAATGCATTAGAAAAAAGTGAGGGATGTGCATTACACTTCTGTAGCCCCGGTGAATAAGTAGACAACTCGCAAAAACAAAATGTTTCACGCGAGAAAAGAACATAACTTTTTCGCCAAAATCTTTTCAGACGAATGGCTACACCGTTCTGGCACGGATTATTCACAGGTGAAATTTTCCCATGGGACCATCCTGACAAGTATGTCAGAGTTCATATCACAGTATTCCCCGAGGCGGTATAATTCAAACGATCTCGCTTCATGAGGATACCATATCGCAACTACAATGTTGAAATTTGACTAAATATTTATTTGGATATTTCACTCAAAATTTGATATTTTCAATAATAATAATAATAATAATAATAATAATAATAATAATAATAATAATAATAATAATAATAATAATAATAATAATAATAATAATAATAATAATAATGGTATTTTGATTTAAAAGGTGCAAGGTGTTGCAACTTTATAGTGTCTATCAATAGAAGTGCGTGTAACTTTGAAAAGGTTAATTGAAATGTGTTTAAAATTTAAAAGGTAATAATAATTTTAGAACATTTAGGTTGTGTTAACTTATTAACTATAGGGTGGACTATCCTCATAATGAAAGGCTGAATAGTGTATATTTTGGTAAAAGTTTAATTTTAATTATCGACCCTGTTAATGTTATCTACGAGTCAGGGGTGGACTGGTTATGTAAAAAGGGTGCGGTCACATACTCTGGGAGAGCGCCGTCCATCTGAGGCTTTCGCTTGTATGGAATACCGCCTCCTAATAAAAGAAAGTGCCGGGGGGCTTCCCCCGGAAAATTAGTACACAAAAAACAACAAAAGATTAAGTAACTATTGCAGTTAATCACGATAGAATTATACAAATTCAATATTTTCGTAAATAAACAAAGAGACTTTGAGTGCTAAATACGAGGCGTGTTTTTTAAGTAAGGTCCGTTTTGTTGTAGACACTAGTAGTTCGCACGCATACCGTAACTAGCGTGTGCGTCGTGTACCGGCATGCCTCGGGAACAACTGTCCTCAGTTTCAACTCTGTAGCTGACCTGTACGGTTGTGTTCTGTGCTTTCACAATGTTTAAGACTATCAAGTCGCCCGCCGCGTGTGAGGTTCGCTCAGTGATACGGTTTTTGTCAGCAAGTAACCTGTCTGCTGCAGAAATTCATCGACAGATTTGCGAAGTGTACGGTGATACTGTTATGAGTGCAAGCAAAGTGCGTAAGTAGGTACGAGAATTCAAAAATGGCCGTGACAACGTCCATGATAATGACCGCTCCGGTCGCCCTTCTTCGATTACAGACGATTTGGTGGCTTCAGTTGAAACGAGGGTTCGTGAGAACAGGCGCTGCACAATAACAGGTCTCTCAAACGAATTTCCTGACGTGTCGAGATCAGTGCTTTACAAAATTGTTTCTGAACACCTAAAGTTTAGGAAACTGTGCTCCCGTTGGGCCCGAAACTCCCAAAGAGGACCACAAAAACCAAAGATTTGCGTGTGCCATGAAGTTCTTGACTCGTTATCACGAAGAAGGTGACAGCTTCTTGAGTCAGATCGTAACTGGAGACGAAACATGGGTTTCGCATATCACGCCCGAATCGAAGCAACAGAGCATGGAATGGAGATCCACACACTCGCCTGTAAAGGTGAAGGCCAAACAGACTCTGTCCCAGCGCAAAATCATGGCGTCGGTGTTTTGGGATAGGCATGGTGTTTTGTCGGTCGACTTCATGTAACGAGGAACCACTACCAATGCAGAAGCATACTGCCAAACCCTGTGAAAGCTACGCAGAGCGATTCAAAACAAACGACGCGGCATGCTGACAAAGGGCATTGTTCTTCTCCATGACAATGCAAGACCTCACACTGCAGGTCAGACCCGCGATTTGTTGGACAGTTTTGGCTGGGAAGACCACCCACCCTACAGTCCTGATCTTGCGCCGAGCGATTACCATCTGTTCCTCCACCTCAAACAACACCTCAGTGGCAACCGTTACAATGATGACGACGATGTGAAAACGGCAGTGAACTCTTGGTTATCGGAGCAGGCGGCAAGTTTTTATGAAGAGGGTATTTTGAAATTGGTTGAGAGTTATAATAAGTGTATGGACAAACTTGGCAACTATGTCGAAAAATAGAGTAAAGTATGTACTTTCTGAAAATAAATTTACTTTTTTGAAATAACCTTTCGTTGTGTACTTATGTTCAAATGGCTTTACTTAAAAAACACGCCTCGTATATTAGGCCTATATAAATCTGCACACTTTAACTGAGACTACAAAAATCACACCAGTTGTTTAAATTCTTCAGCTACATTTGTTAACAGCCTAATTATAACTGAAGATTTGAGTTAAGTTTGGGGCTTAAGCTATTTTTCATACTTCTGTCTTTTAAAGCTATGTTCATCATAACATTAACTTATTTTTCATCTATTTTTAAAACCGTTAATAAAAAGTATACATGAAACATTTACTACAAATTAACGAAAGTAAATTGAGAATTATATACCTACCTAGCGAAAAAAGAAATTCAAAAACAAAACAGGAAAATGAAAGAAAGTCACTGCTTTATGCTTGAAGGAGCCTTCGCATCTCCTTGCGTTTTTCAAGAACAATGATTTCAGATGTTCATCTGTAAGTCTTGAACGGAGTCTTGTTTTTATGTAACGCCACTAGCGTCTCTAACGGCGGGAGTGGGAGGGAAAGACATGTAAAAATGATCCAAAATGACCAAGATTAGAGTCAAATCAATGTATTTCGAAGTCGCTTAGATCATTAATGGTACCACCAAAGCCTAAAACAGAAAGGGCAAGGCCGCAGGCCGAGCAAATACTGGGATTTGGGGCGGAGCGTGGGGTTGGTAAGGGTGATATGTAAAAATCGTCCAAAATAACTAATATTAGAGTCAAATCTATATATTTAGGGGTAAATCTAATATCATTAATAGCATTCCCACGCCGAAAACAGAAAGTGCGAGGCCGCAGGCCGAGCAAATACCGGGGTCTGGGGTGGGGACCAAGCTGGCCAAAGGCTAGCAAATTTATAAAATAATTATGTACCTTTTTTTTAATGTGTTCAGAGAGGAAACTGTGCGCCTTCGCGAGGCTAAGACGGGTCCGAGGAGGGCGCAAAGGCACTGATGTGAGGAGGGCGCAGCGGCCATCGGGCCGGTACTTGATCATGGCCAGTCCACCCCTGCTACGAGTAACATGTTTTGTATCATAAAAACTTACTTTCATCGATTTTTATCCCATGAGGATCGCTTATGAGAAGATTCAAACATGTCATTCTGCTCAATGAGACCTATCGATTGATGGATGTCTTATTCTGAACGTTTTTCCATGGAGCGGCAATTGGTAACTAATAGAAATTAGTGTTACCCACAAAGTATTGCTATTATAATATGATTATATTGTTGAATCGAAAGAGGCTATATAGACTATCAATAGTAGAAGTTTTTTTTATACGTAGGTCTATATTGGTAAGATATTGATAAGAACATTTGTTCAGTTTAAGGTAGAACTGCATCTTTATCCTAAAATATTGGTGAAAATGTCCCGTAGTAAGATCCTTCTACGTCTTCTCGTGTCACTTCTACCCTCTACCCTTTCTATATAGTCTAAATCTCTCAGAAATGAGAGCTCGCTCATGGAAGTAAATACTACTATGCCCTGCACGCTAATTAGTAGCTAGTGTGAGCAGCTGCGATTCAGAAATTTAAATAGACTACGGTGATTCGGGTTCCACTCTAAACTCCCATCAAATCAATCAAACAACTAGTGACGTACACAGAATTTCACGAGGGCATAAGTTCAATCACCCAAAATCTTATTGTTTCAATCACATTTTTGAACACATGTCTTAATATAGTACGTGTTTATTTTTTCATAGTATCTTGTTAAATGAGGAGTTAAACCAGAAAATCCCCCCTTTCTGTACTAAACTGCAAACAATTTACATATCCGTGTAATTAAGTATTAATGGTAAATTTCTCCCTCCCAAAACGAATTGTTGCACACTTTATTTGATGAAACATTAAGTATTTTGGCGAGATATTCCAATTTCTTCAAAAGGTAGCTACTTTTCATTGATTGGAACGAATGTTTGCTATTTTACCTTTATGCTGCGCGAGGGACGTTGGAAATCCTTCCTAGAGAGGTTTTATTAAAACAGGTTTCCAGAATTTTGTCTTCATACATTGGACAGTGTGACCTCTAGGTCTGTAAAGGGGAGGGCAGGCAGACCGAATCAGAAAGCCATTTTTATGTCATGTATATGACATGAAACGCGTAAATCCGACGACACTTTTGTTTTGAATTATAACTAAAGTCCGGATTTTTATGTAAAATCAACCCCCTAAATATGTACATAAATATGTAACAAAAATCGCTTAAAAGTAAGAAATATGGAATATTATATAAGAATACATATTTATGAAAACGTAATATTAACACGCGTATGAGTATGCAATATTTAAACGAATTATGAAAATGAAAAGGAAAATCTACTACACTTTATCCTGCTTAATGCAAGTCCCACAATGAAGTGAAATGCTTGAACAGCAGAGACAGCCATACGTCACTGACGTGACTGATTGCAGGATAATAAAAATCAGACGCGAATGAAGGAACATGTGAATCGGCTAGAGAGAAACAGGAAAGCCCGGAGAAAAGCAAGGCACACGGTATTTGTACGTCAGAAATCTCATGCGGTGTGGTGTGGTCACGTTTCAAACCTAGAACCTTTTACACTAAATGCGCATCCTTACCACGGCCCAATCTTGAAATGAATTGTACGAAATATACAAATCTAAATACTAAAAGCAACGGTTAGAGGGAAGCAAACTGGGCCCCATCTTTTTTCGCTTGATTCTTGTAGTATGTGACGAGACAAACACCACGGTACCAAAATTATCGAAATTGCACCGGGGGAACATAGGTAATTTGGGTAATTTTGTAGCTCGCTATGGAAAATGAAGGGGAGGGAGCAAACTGGGCCCCATCTTTTTTTGATTGATTCTTGTAGTATGTGACGAGACAAACACCACGGTACCAAAATTATCGAAATTGCACCGGGGGAACATAGGTAATTTGGGTAATTTTGTAGCTCGCTATGGAAAATGAAGGGGAGGGAGCAAACTGGGCCCCATCTTTTTTTGATTGATTCTTGTAGTATGTGACGAGACAAACACCACGGTACCAAAATTATCGAAATTGCACCGGGGGAACATGGGTAATTTTGTAGCTTGGTATGGAAAATGAAGGGGAGGGAGGAAACTGGGCCCCATCTTTTTTGATTGATTCTTGTAGTATGTGACGAGACAAACACCACGGTACCAAAATTATCGAAATTGCACCGGGGGAACAGGTAATTTGGGTAATTTTGTAGCTCGCTATGGAAAATGAAGGGGAGGGAGCAAACTGGGCCCCATCTTTTTTTGATTGATTCTTGTAGTATGTGACGACACAAACACGACGGTACCAAAATTATCAAAATTGCACCGGGGGAACATGGGTAATTTGGGTAATTTTGTAGCTTAGTATGGAAAATGAAGGGGAGGGAGCAAACTGGGCCCCATCTTTTTTTGATTGATTCTTGTAGTATGTGACGAGACAAACATCACGGTACCAAAATTATCGAAATTGCACCGGGGGAACATAGGTAATTTGGGTAATTTTGTAGCTCGCTATGGAAAATGAAGGGGAGGGAGCAAACTGGGCCCCATCTTTTTTTGATTGATTCTTGTAGTATGTGACGAGACAAACACCAGGGTACCAAAATTATCGAAATTGCACCGGGGGAACATAGGTAATTTGGGTAATTTTGTAGCTCGCTATGGAAAATGAAGGGGAGGGAGCAAACTGGGCCCCATCTTTTTTTGATTGATTCTTGTAGTATGTGACGACACAAACACGACGGTACCAAAATTATCGAAACTGCACCGGGGGAACATGGGTAATTTTGATAATTTTGTAGGTTAGTATGGAAAATGAAGGGGAGGGAGCAAACTGGGCTCCATATTTTTTACAGGTAGAGAGAGCGGTGAGCGGTTCTTGGCCACAAGTGGTACTAACAGCAATACATCCTTGGAAGCAAGGTTACCAAATACAGAATATGTTGCAGTAATCTGCGCCCCAAGTAAAATACCAGCAATGCATTGTTTGATCTAATGTCGTGTGAAATGTACGAGAATTTTGAAATACTATTCAGTATATTATTAGTTTAATTATGTTGTGCAATGTTATTTAATAATGTGTTTAGAAGGGATTTGAAAAATTTAGTCGGATGAATGGTAATTGATGGACAATTAGATTTTTCGCCAGTAAAATTGATATATAATTTGTAACTCGTGAAACAACAGTTCTTACTACAAATAGACGATCCTAGGATTTGATCCCGGCATTACAGCGATTTAAAACCAGACCACTAAATGCTAACTTTCACTTGTTCTCATTGCGTTATAGGAAAGAAATTAAGATTTGATTTAGGGAGTCCACCATTTGAAAAATATTTAATTTCCTAATGAAAATAAGATATCTCATTTTTCTCTAACACTCACACCCGTTCAGTTTAACCATTTGTTGTGTAATTTCACGGTCAGTCAGTATGACAGTTGTGCGTACCGACTGATCGACTAGAATTTCGAATGTCCCCACGAAAACTTCGATAATTCGAAAACTTCAGGCAATGTCGATAACTTTAGAACCATAGTCTTTGACGTCTCATATAGTAGAAGAACCAAACGAAAAAGGATCGGCCCAGTCTGCTCCCTCCCCTTGATTTTACATACTCAACTACAAAATTACCCCACTTAAACAAGTTCCACAGATACAATTTCGTTAATTTTGGTACCATTGAGATTGTATTATCACATTGTAAAGAATCAAGTTGGATCCCAGTTTGCTTAATCCCCTTCATTTTACATACCAAGCTACAAAATTACCCAAATTACCTATGTTCCCCAAGTGCAATTTCGA